>NC_079169.1:81139278-81439278 GCF_947568905.1 Ostrea edulis
CATGTACTTTTAAGAAAATGCAACCTAGTATCAAATATTTTCAGAAATATTCAAAATAGGCATATTGAAATTTTTAATGATAAGACAACCTTGTAATACAATCATATTTGATCTTGTGACCTTGACCTACTTTCTTAAACCTGACCTAATCAATATCTTTGGAATTTTAAACTTTGAAGGAAATCCTTTTATAATTTGTATATAGATTTTTATGGCAATACCTTGATATACTTCAGTGTTTGACCTTATGACCTTGACCTGGAAGTTTGAACTACTTTTAATAAAATTCTGACCTATTCAATATTTCCTCAACTACATGTATCTAAAATAGAGCTTTAATATTTTTATTTGTGTATATATTTCTTATGGAAAGGTCTTTTGTATCATACCATGATCTGTGACCTTGGTTTTATCCAGAATAGCAATCTCATGTTAGCCATATTGGTTTTGAAGCATTTTGGTTTTTTTTTTTTTTTTTTTTTTTTTTTTGGTTTTTTTTTGTTACGTGAATTTATTTTCAGTTATGTTGTGATCCTTTAGGGCAAGGGTTGGGCCACAATATAGGGTCAAAATTGGGGATAAAGATTGATTGAAAAAATATTTTAAAAATCACAACTGTTACAGCTGAACAATGGCAGAGCCAAGGTGACTCAGGTGAGCGATGTGTCCCATGGGCCTCTTGTAATATTTTGGGGAGGATATAAAGTTGTGGTAATGAACGGAAATTAAACTCCCATGAATTTGAGTGATTTTACAATATTGTAAATTTTGTGAGTGTGAACAATACATTGAGGACTTGTTTATTTACATGTGTAGATGTACACGTGAGCTGTTGTATTGCAGGAGAGGCCTTATGTCTGTGGATACTGTGGGCAAACTTTCCCGATCTCCTCAGATTTGAAAAAGCATGCAGAAAACTTACATAAGATCTCCTCATCTGCCTCCAAAGAAAAGATAACTGATGTAGAAACCTGTGATGTCAGAAAACACACTCAAGCTAGCAGTGATATTGCTTCATCTTCAACTGTTGAAGGTCAAATTAAGTCAGTGCAAGAAATAAAGGGGGAATAACTATATGATAACCACCACGGAGAAAGTTTTACATTTTAAATGTGCTGGACTTCTAGAAACTTAATTAATCTAATTATACCCACTGTAAGGAAGCTACAGGGATGTACTGGAATCAGGCTGTCCATCTGTCTGTCCGTCCATCTGTCTGTCCGTCCTTAGATAACTTGATTTCTAGGCCATAAAAGATTTTCTTTTTTATCAGTGTCACCATACTTCCAGCCAGACTTGTCATGAGATTAGGATGATCATGGTTGATTTTCGGGTCTTGACACTGATAAAGTTTTAGTGATTTCCCTCTGAAGTCACTGTATTTCTTATCAAGACTCCATGATGATTCTGAATGAAGATGGCCTCTGTCAGATTTTGGAGTCAAAAGGTCAATTAGACTGAGCAGTGATAGTAAAATGGTTTCTGGGCATTAAGGAATTTTCCTTTTTGCATTAAATCCCCAAACTTCACACTGTAAACTTCATTAAGAAGGTCAAATGTCAATTAAGTAAACTTGACTCTTGAGATAGGAACAAGTTGTTTCCGCTTCCATTTGGGTTCACAATGCATAACTGGCAAAGCACAACACCTCCCCCACCTCCCATTGCCTTTAACTCTGCCCCTTATCATCTGTACGTGGGGGGGGGAAATATAGATTTCCAACCAGGAAATTTGTAATTCCATAAGGATCATTTTATAAAATCTGCCCAGGAGTTCATTTGAAGGTGTTTTTATTCGTTATGACAGGTATCAAATTACAGGCATAAAATTTGCTCTAACAGCTGGGCAAAGACAGTCAAGCCATGTGCAAAATATATCAGTTATCAGATATAAATATTTACTTTGTTCAGATGATTTCATGAAGCAGTTTGATATAAAACTAAATTTCACGAGATGACCTTGTGCCATATGTATTACCGGTTGTCTGTCTTGCGGATTTTTTGTGTTTATTCTAAGAGCAAAGCATTGTAGTGACACAAAATAGTGTTATGTGTAAATGAATTTTGATTACTTTTCAGTTTTATAGAAATCGTTATTTGGATAGGCATGTGGCAAATCTTTTGAAATGCAATATTTGATGTTGAGAATTCTGTGTTGTATTTTTTTCCATATACATGTATGTAAATCATATTGATTTTGTATCATAGAATTATAGGATTGCAATTTTGTCTTCAACACATTTAAAGACTGACCAAATATATATATATATATATACATGTACACACACAACCAAGATGAGAGAGAGAGAGAGAAAGAGAGAGAGCATGTGTGTGTGTCCAGTCCTTTGAGCCTGTGGATCTGATTAAGGATGTTTATTTGCATATTTTATAGTGCTGATCTCAATATTTTAAGGCATATTACATTGTATTAAGTATTAAGTTTAAAACAATTATGAAAGAAGTATGCAATGAGAAGGTAAGTTAATTACATGTAATTCAAAACCACCTCTGTTATAGTAATGAAGTGTGACCTAGCTAGTTTCTGGGAAACAGGTTGCTTTCATAACATGAATCGTGACACTGTCTGTAGATAAATTCTAGAGTGTATTTTATAGATACAGAATTGAAAAGTATGTATTTTGCATTTTGGTGTGTTTTTCTCTGTTTTTTACTTTTAAACAGTGTAAAACTAATATTGTGTTTAACATTTTTTTTAAATGTTCCAATTTTCTTTAACTGATAGTTATTAAAGTTATGATAATAACATGTTGTCGTAAGTTATTATTTGTTCAACAAATTTTTTAAAAACTGAAAATAAAAGCCATGTTACTGTTGTTAATAAAATGCAGGTTCTGCGTTGAATTATGTTGTCATTTTTATCGTTTTTATACCAATTTTCTTTAGGGTTTTTTTGGTGGGGGTTTTCCCCCTCGATATATAGGCTCATAAAGCTAATTTTGGTGAAAGTTCATCCCTGGCCCTTCTTTCTTGAAAAAATCTCAAATTTAAGTGTGTGTTTTCTTTTATTTGAGTAGTCAGAATTTGGGTAAAATCTCAGAATTAAGTCCCAAGTTTCGACTTCAGTTTATTTCAAGAAATCCAGGGGCCTGGTTTTCGAAAGTGCCTTAGGACTGAGACATGTCTTTACTATGGTTAAGACATGCTAAGTCATTCGATATGTGATTGAGTCCTAAGTTAGGATTTGTCCTAAGATCGAGTCCGGTCTTAGGACGTCAAGCAACATGTTTTGGGATGGTCTTAAGATTGTGCTGCTCCTGAATGTGATCCATTTCTTTCTGATTTCGTTCATGTTCTGTGTCGTTGACAGCGTGAATATTCTGGAGCACACAGTTCCCCAAACTTTCTTTAGAGTAAAGTCCTATTCTTTTCCACTTCCATGTAGCAATATCCACACCTCGTCGGATGTGAAGTTTGGATTTCGTGGCAGGACTTTTCAATAAAAACTAATCTTCGTCGCTTTTATACAAACGTGTTGATAGATATTCCGGATAAATGTTTGGCGGGCTTATTTTTTAGCCATTGCTTGTCCTAAATGTAAAAGAGCAGTCGGGCCGACTTACGAATACACAGTAAATATTCGTCAACTGTCGGAGAAATTGCCTAAAATCTGTACGTGTGTATACATATACCTCTCTGATTTGAGGAAGTTTGACTAGAAGGAAAACAACAAATTCCAGGCCTGGGATCTGGTTTTCGAAAGTATATGCTAAGATTGATCCTACATATATCTTGGGACAATCGTAAATTGTAAATCAATGTCTTAGGATTGCACTAACAATGTTGGACTTGGGATTGTTGCAAGATTATCATTTATTTATTTTTACATCATTTTACGGATGAAAAAGTATTATAGCATTATTTTTCAAACAAAAAAGTGAAAATGCTTTTGAAGTCGCCTTTAGTTTAATACAAAGAATAGGGGGGGGGGGTTAATTCCGGAAAACATCTATATGAATTATGAAAAGATGAAATACATTTACAAAATAAGAAAATCCATCAACTTCAGTTGCATGAGATTATAAAAATGATCAGTTATTATATTTCTCTGCCTTCCTCCAGATGATTACATGTACCGCGACGTGAATCCCCACATTTTTTTTTACGGATTTGAAATTTTGTGTAGAAAATGGGCACTCGTTAGAATTTTCTTCAGATGAGGAGCCGGTCTTCTGCTGTTTTTCATTTGAGATTCTTTTATTAGGTTTTTGAGACTGTTTAAATTTAGAACAAAAATCTAGCTGTTCCAAAAATATTGTGGTTGCGTGTGTTATGCGCAATTACAAAAGAACATCGTTGTTTGCATTGTTTTCCTCGCGACGGAAGTGTATTTCATCTGGAGGAAGGCAGAGAGAAAAATCTTAAAGGAGATACTCTACATCGTCACAATGGCTGACTTCCTTTTAAAACATGGATGAAAGTATGGAGATCAGCAATATTTGTCTATTCATTTTAAATATCATTGCCTAGCTGCAGTTACTCAGTAGGTTAACACGTCAACTGCTGAACTGTACATCGCGGGTTCAAGTCCAGCAGGGTTTTAAAAAAAAATTTCAGATTGCCTTCTACTAAAACGGCATTTTGGACTAAAAAAGGTAAATTTGAAAGTTTTCAACAAGCAGCAAATATTTGAAATTTGTCATAGCTGTGTTGATGGAAATTCCAACATATTCACATTTTATGCACAGGCACTTGGGGCATGGATCATGATCACCCCCCCCCCCCCCCCCCCAATTTTTACTTTTAAATTTTTTTCGACCAAAATATATTTTTTTCTTCGTATGTTTTGTAGATATGCATTTAGGATCATCCAAAAATGTTACTTTTCGTCTCTGTTACGTATTAGTCAAAATCACGTTCTCTCCTTATAATGACCGAGAACGTGATCCATGCCCCCAAGTGCCTGTGATTTTATGAACTATATAATGACTGCGAAATTTCAAGAGTTACAAAGGAGGACTACTTTATAAAATTATTTAATCTAAATCTTAATAGAAAATAACTGTTTAAAATATTTGACGTAACAATGCAATGGGCGGATGCTAACTCAGCGCGGATTGAAAAGATCTACGCTTATTACTACTACGATGAAGATTTATAATTCAGACTGCCCAGTTGGGGCCCTTCTACACTTGGTTTGTTGTGGTGAGGTGACGATGGTGGTAGACCATCAGATCTCCTGGGAACGGGGACGGGTCTTCTTGAAAAAGGTCGATCAACTCTACGTAAAATCGGGAAGACGGGTCTTCTTGAAGACTGTGTTGAGGACGTGGCAAAGGAGGTGCGTGATGGGGCCCTATACTGGATTCAGTGCAGAAATCCACCAGCTCTGTGCTTAAGTTGTCTAAATAATTTAGATATCTTGATATGCCATCAATTTTCACATACCACGCTTAATGAAATCAAGTATTTACACTTTTTGATTGAAAGTACCCAATTTTTGGTGAAAACCAGAAGGAGCTACGTTTTTTTGTGAATATATCACGCTAAAGGAAGTTGGCTACTAAACCTTTTGATTGAAGGTAGTCTGAAGTATGAGATATCCGACTAAATGATTATAAATACATATGTCGAGGAGTGATATTGGGTGTCTTGATTATAGATACCACGCTTAAGGAAAGCAGCTACTTGTACCTTTTGATTCGAGGTACCCTGAAATTTCAACATTTGTGTAAATACCTTATGGAGCTGTGTGTTTGTGTTCAATATATGATCAATGCAGGGCTCCAGACTGAAGCAAACAGCAACTATAGAAATATAGTACACGAAGGAAATCATCAAAGGACTGAGAGTACGCATAGAAAAATATTGAATTTGAAAGCTATTTTAAAGGAAAATTTGAATTAAATTCGTGTTTTGAATTAAAATGTGTCAACCGCAACAATCATCAGCAACTTAGCTCACATAAAACATTACACAGTAATTAATTATGAGTATACAATGTATTTGTAAAAATTGAGTTTCTGGGAACTCTTTCTAAATTGCTGCTACTGTGAATATTGTGTATTACGCAGTGATTTGAAACTTGTTATACCAGATAGTTCTAGACCTTACTAGTGAAGTATGACATTAGAAAATATTTATATAAAAAATATCGGATGATAACAATATTTGTTTATGCACTCGTAATTGTTTTGTGCGTTGAGAGAAAGGAGTGAAAGTAAATATTTATCTTTTGTTGCATTTTGTTTAATTTAACAAATTTATTTATATTTATTCTACAATTCCTTATTTTTCCACCTCAGTCTAACAAAATCCAAAAGAACGTATTACAAATATATTGTGATGTACATGTATATTAAATACTCTTGTGATGTATGTTCAATATACATGTAATTTATATCGGTAATTTTTACTGAAACGATGAAGGCAAATAGAATTGACCGCACATCTTTGTGAGTAATGTTGCCAGTTGAAAACAAATGCACATTGATAATTTAGCACACCAGAGTATCATGATCTTAGTCATTAAGTGCCAATGCATAGATTTATGTAATCAGAAATCCACATCTACATAAAGTGGAATTTTTTTTTATGATTGGAGGAAAGATCACATTGATTTCTTTAGTTGGTTTCCTTTGTTAGAAGGTGAAGCTAATCACTCATCAGGTAGGTTAAAGTGGCCAAATTTTCTCCTTTTAAGTAGGCAGTTGCTAGTACCTGGTTACTTCTAGCTAACTTTACCGATCCATTATCGAAATATATTGAACATACATCACAAGAGTATTTAATATACATGTACATCACAATATATTTGTAATACGTTCTTTTGGATTTTGTTAGACTGAGGTGGAAAAATAAGGAATTGTAGAATAAATATAAGTAAATTTGTTAAATTAAACAAAATGCAACAAAAGATAAATATTTACTTTCACTCCTTTCTCTCAACGCACAAAACAATTATGAGTGCATAAACAAATAATATTGCTATCATCCGATATTTTTTATATAAATATTTTCTAATGTCATACTTCACTAGTAAGGTCTAGAACTATCTGGTATAACAAGTTTCAAATCACTGCGTAATACACAATATTCACAGTAGCAGCAATTTAGAAAGAGTTCCCAGAAACTCAATTTTTACAAATACAGTGGAGCCTCGTTAATCCGGACACTTTCGTTCCCAGCAAAATTGTCCGGATAAATGAAGCGTCCGGATAATTGAATCGCATATTTTCTATCTTCAAATAAGTAACCAATATATGCCTACTTTATTGATGCATAGTGAATTAAGCACATTCTATCATTGGATTTGACCATTTACATTAGTAAATAAATTATGATGATGTTAACATTTACATGTATTTCAAAGCACTAAAATTTACTGTATATGTATATCATTTTTGTTTTGATAATGCGTTTCTATATTTTGAGCCACTTTAATTCGTTTTATTTCACTGAATGCACCCTGAAAGAAACTTCTGGTTTCCCGACAATCCGTGCTAAACATGCTTTCTGAACCACGAACACGCCTCCGCCAGGTTTTCTACGAGATGCCAACTCCGACCGTAGGCCCTAGACTCCATGTTCTCCCACTCTCGGTCCTCCTTAATGAAAATTTACCATTTATTGTGTCAAATATACGCATTGTCTTCCATATAGTTGACCCTCGTACTATTCACCTGTCTTGCCCGTCTAAATTGGTTTTGGTACTCGTGCACTGAAATTACTTTCTTAAAACTAACAACTTGCCAGTAAAGTAAACATAGAAAACCTTGCTAAACCAAAATAGTCGCGAACTACCAAAATACTAACAACAGAACACGCTTACCGGCTAGGTAGTTTGATCTAACTTACTAAGGTACTTAACCCTACTTAACCTATCAATGCAAGGTGAAGATAACGAACAGTGATCAATCTCATAACTCCTACAAGCAATACAAAATAGATAGTTGGGTAAACACGGACCCCTAGATACACCAGAGGTGGGATCAGGTGCCTAGGAGGAGTAAGCATCCCCTGTTGACCGGTCACACCCGCCGTGAGCCCCATATCCTGATCAGGTAAACGGAGTTATCCGCAGTCAAAATCAGTGTGCCCTTTATTTGTGCTCCGGATCAAGCTGTGTCACCTGATTAAGTTTGCGGTAGTCACCATAGAAACCTGATAGTGTTGTCCTTTTTTGGAACAATAACAATCGGTGACGCATATGGACTGACTGTTCTATAATACCTGCCTCCAACATCTAAGCTAATTCCTTTTTCATTTCATCGAGCAGAGAATGTGATATTTAATCAGGCTTCTGATGAACTGTTGTTTCACAGTGGTAACCATTCTGTGTTTAAGCATACTCGATCGACCTGGAACATTTGTCAAAGTGGAACCTAATTGTTTTAAAACTTCCCGTAACCCCCCTGTTTGCTCTGAACTAAGATCACGAGAAATGCTCACATCCCTTACTGTATCTCAAGTATGCATCAGGGAATTTTCGATCCAATCTTCAGCTACAGACTCAACCTGACACACAGCTGTCATCACTACATCCATCTACAGACTCAGCCTGACACACAGCTGTCATCACTACATTCATCTACAGACTCAGCCTGACACACAGCTGTCACCACTACATTCATCTACAGACTCAGCCTGACACACAGCTGTCATCACTACATTCATCTACAGACTCAACCTGACACACAGCTGTCATCACTACATTCATCTACAGACTCAACCTGACACACAGCTGTCATCACTACATTCATCTACAGACTCAGCCTGATACACAGCTGTCATCACTACATTCATCTACAGACTCAGCCTGACACACAGCTGTCATCACTACATTCATCTACAGACTCAGCCTGACACACAGCTGTCATCACTACATTCATCTACAGACTCAACCTGACACACAGCTGTCATCACTACATCGTCCTCCTGTCTTTCTATCCACTTTTTCAATATGTTAACGTGGTATACTTTTCTCACACCATTGTTGTACAGTGCCTTGTAATCTACTGGACTCACCTTCTCACTAACCGAAACTGGTCCTTTCTACTGTGCGAACAGGTTGTTTTGTATGTGTAGGCAACAAAACCAATACCTTGTCACCGATATTTAATGATAGTTGTCTTACTTTTCGATCGTAGTACTTTTTCTGATCACATTCACTCGCTTTTTCATTTTCTGCAACGATATCCGCCATTCTAGCTAACATATCTCTTGTATCCAGCAAGTAACTCAATACTGAGAGTTGCAATTGGCTCTCGTCTTCATCTTTCTCTAAACTCTCTCGCACAATAGCTAGGGGACTTCTCACATACATACCATAAAGCAATTCGAATGGAGAAAACTCTGTGGTGTCCTGAGATACCTCTATGTATGTAAATAATAAATAAGGCAACATTTTGTCCCTCTTATCTGGTTCATCTTGTGCATACATCTGCAGCATTCTCTTCAAAGTACCGTTGAACCTCTCAACAACCCCGTTTGCCCTGGGTGGTACGATGTGGTGTTTAACTTGCGTATAATTATCAAACCACAAAGTTCTGTAATTAGCGAAGACATGAAATTCGTACCTTGATCCTACAGAATTTCTCTGGGCACTCCTACCCTCGTAAATATCTCCATCAATGCTTCAGCCACTACTTCAGCATCTTGACTTTGGAGAAGTATCACGTCTGAGTACTTTGGTACGTATTCACACAACACCAGAAGATACTGATTACCTCGCTTTGGCCTTGGTAATGGTTCTGCCAATCTATCGCCACTTGCTGAAAGGGTACTTCAGTCACAGGAAACTTTACTAGTGGTACCTTTCTTATCTGTATCTTGGATGTTTCCAACTGACAATTTTTACATGATTGACAGTATTTTCTTGCATCTTCAAAAATCCCTGGCCAAAAGAAATTTCCAAGCATCCTCTCTCAATCTTCTTGATTCCAAGATGACCAGCTAAGGGAATATCGTGACCCAAAGATAAGATTTGCTTCCGAAGCTGACTTGGTACAACAGCTTCTTTCAGCGTGTCACCTGCTTTCGTTTTAAACACCCTATACATCATACCGTTTTCTTTAGTTTTAGGTATAGGTCCCAACCATCAGTTCTGCAAATGGAGAGTTCATTATTAGTGCGACAAAACTTACCTTTTTATATGAGGAATATCCACATTTATCTAAACCTCTGGACATGTTTGCGTACTCCCGTTTGCTAATGTAATCTCGCGTGTCACCTCTATCATGTCCTCATGAACAGCACGTTTATCTGATACCAATATTGAGGTACAACCTGTATCTCTCAATACAGAAGCACTCTTACCATTCACTGTACCCGTCTCAAATTTCCGTCCTCTATCTCTCTACTGTGTGACGTAATAGCCACCTTGTATTCTTCAATCAACACTGGAAGATCCACCGATAGTCCTTTCCTAGATATAGTTGGTGAATAAATCAAACCTACTCTTTCTTTACATGACTGATTTTGAGTTGTACAATATGTACTAGATTTAGGTGACTGCTTGCGTAGAGGATAATTGTTTATGAAATGACTTACCTTATGACAATGAAAATAATTTTTTCTGCCTTACTCTGCTGACTCATTACTGAATTTGCATTACCTTTTGCACCAGAATGTCTAGTTTTAGCCTCGTTTTGAGACACTGATGCTCGGTGTGTGTGTTTTGGTAAGCTTCTGCCAAATCTACCATTAAATTTTCCTCTATACTCTTAAGTTGTCTCTCTTTTAACCAACCTTGTAGGTCTCTTTGAAGAACTATTAACAAATTGTTCATGCATAAGAACATCAACTAAATTATCATGACGGCTGTCTACTTTCTCCATCTGACACCAGTGGTCAAAATGACTGAAAGCACGACTACAAAACTCTCAAAATGTCTTACATGAATACTGTCTTCAACCTCTGAACTTATCCTTATACGTGCTAGCTGTGAGATTGTACCGTTCCAGAATAGCTTTCTTTATAACATAATAGTCATTGTAAACCCATCTAAGCGTGCACACTTATCTAACGCCTTACCTGTTAGCTGGGGTACCAGTCGTAGAGCCCATTCTGATTTGTGCCACTTGTGAAGTGTTGCCAAACGATCGAAACATCTTAAGAAAACATTTATGTCTTTACCTTCAACATATTTCAGTAAATTAAACTTTACCTCGTGTTTTATTTCTCTTTTACCCAACTCCGCTTGTCGAGTAGACACCCCCCCCCCTTCCCTTCCTAGCTTGCTCTTGCATTTCTAACTTCCTCATTATTACCTTTAATTTTCAAGTCGCATAGCATTTGACCCAATGATAACTTGTTTTGACAAACTTGATTGTCATAACAACCATAGAATTTGCGAAATGCTGAATTTAAACGGGACTGTTGAAACCCCTGTATCATCAACTTGTTTGTCAGTAGTCTGCCTCGATTTAAAATTTGATCATAAGCAGAACAATCTCTTACATATCGAATCAGTTGAGAGATATAAATAGGTGATAGATCCTTCTCATGAAGGAATTCTTCTGTTGAATCGTTTCTCATTTCAAGTTTTTCCAACTCCTGTTCTTCCTTCTCCTTTTCTCGTCTAACCAATTGCTCTTCTCGTTCAACTGTGATGGTTTGATTCAACAATTCAAGACAAATAGATGGATCATGACCCTTATCCTGAGGCCAGCTACATTTGTAGGTAACGACATTATGAACCGCATTAATCAAAACCAACCTAAATGAACAAATACTCTTTCAGTGATGCTAATTCTGAAATAAACTACAACACATAAAGTATTTTAAATTGAACCTTTTCTTCGCCACTAATTAATGAACTTTCCCACTCAGTCCGTCCTAACAAAATCTCATCGCTGCCATCATATGTGTATTACGTTCACTTGAATTTTGTTAGACTGAGATGAGAAAATGATAAATCGTAAAATATACAAACATAGATTTATCAAATGAAACAAAAGATACAAATATTCACTCTCACTCCTTTCACTCCACACACGAAACAATTATGAATGTATAAACAAATAGCACTGCTATTATCCGATATATTTTAGCTCACCTGAGCTAAAAGCTCAAGTGAGCTTTTTTGATCACCCGTATTCTGGCGTCCGTCCGTCTGTAAACTTTTAACATTTTTTACTTCTTCTCAAAAACCACTGGGCCAATTTCAAACAAAGTTGGCACAAAGCATAATTAGGTAAAGGGAATTCTAAATTGTTAAAATAAAGGGCCAGGCCACCTTTCAAGGGGAGATAATCAAGAAAATGTAAAAATTGGGTAAGGTCATTAACAAATCTTCTTCTCAAGAACCACTGGGCCAGAAAAAATGAAATTCATAGATAAGCTTTATTAGGTAGTTCAGATTCTAAATTGTTAAAATCATGGCCCCCGGGGGTCGGATGGGGCCACAATAGGGGATCAAAGTTTTACATACAAATATATAGGAAAATCTTTTTCTCAAGAACCACTGAGCCAGAAAAGCTGAGATTTATATGAAAGCTTCCTGATATAGTGCAGATTCTAAATTGTTAAAATCCTGGCTCCCGGGGGTCGGATGGGGCCACAATAGGGGATCAAAGTTTTGCATACAAATATATAGGAAAAATCTTTAAAACTCTTCTTCTCAAGAAAAGCTGAGATTTACATGAAAGCTTTCTGATATAGTGCAAATTCAAGTTTGTTAAAATCCTGCCCCCCGGGGGTCGGATGGGGCCACAAGGGGGGGGGGGTCAAAGTTTTACATACAAATATATATGAAAATCTTTAAAAATCTTCTTCTCAAGAACCACTGAGCCAGAAAAGCTGAGATTTATATGAAAGCTTTCTGATATAGTGCAGATTCTAAAATGTTAAAATCCTGGCCTTCAGGGGTCGGATGGGGCCACAATAGGGGATCAAAGTTTTACATACAAATATATAGGAAAAATCTTTAAAAATCTTCTTCTCAAGAAAAACTGAGATTTACATAAAAGCTTTCTGATATAGTGCAAATTCAAGTTTGTTAAAATCCTGGCCCCCGGGGGTTGGATGGGGCCACAAGGGGGGGGGGGTTAAAGTTTTACATACAAATATATAGGAAAATCTTTAAAAATCTTCCTCTCAAGAAACACCGAGCCAAAAAAGCTGAGATTTCTATGAAAGTTTCCTGATATAATGCAGATTCAAGTTTGTTAAAATGATGGCCCCCGGGGGTAGGATGGGGCAGCAATGGAATCAAAGTTTTACAGTACCCGCAACGTTATTCTTGACATTCCTATCGTGCGTGTATCCTATCGTATCGTGCGTGTATTCTATCGTATCGTGTGTGTATCCTATCCTATCGTGTATCAGGTTTTCCGTTTTCTATCGTGTTTTGCGTTTATCAGGTCTATCGTGTATCGTATTTTGCGTGTATATTAAATCTAATGAAAAAGTAAGATACTTTCCGAAAGATTTATTCGTTTTGTTAAAGAAGCTATTTTTAGGAATCGAGGAAAGACAGTATATTTGAAAGAGAACATAAAGCTGTCGATTTTAAGGCAGAAAAAGAGCTATATGTCTGTCCAGAGAGGGTGAAAATTTATCACAGTTTCATTCTAAGTAGTCTGGAAAGTAGGCAGTGGTTTGCCGAGCAAACCGAGGACAGTAAAACTGAAAGCTCCTTCATCTGGAGTTCATAAACATTTCCTTGTCTAGAAAAAATTATTTTGTAATTAACACTAACAGAGAAATAGGAAGTTCCGATCTGAAAGGAAAAATCAGTAAATTACATTGTTTATTACATATATTTTAATAATGGTTCTTTTTCTTCCGATTTTGTTCACCTGTATTCAACTTATATACCAACTACTGAACTTGTGCGCGTTCTTATCTATCTGATTTTGTGTATCACCCGTGTTTTGACAGTAAACATTCTCAGGGACATTGTATTTCACACATTTAGAAGATTAAGTTTTAAAAGAGTGCAAGGGTATATTGCATCTCCCAAAGTTCTGCTCAACTGGACACGATTCAGCTGTCATCGTTAGTTTTTAGCTCACCTGAACCGAAGGTTCAAGTGAGCTTTTCTGATCACATTTTGTCCGGCGTCCGTCTGTCTGTCTGTCCGTCTGTCTGTAAACTTTTCACATTTTCATCTTCTTCTCATGAACCACTGGGCCAATTTCAACCAAACATGGCCAAAAGCATCCTTGGGTGAAGGGCTTTCAAGTTTGTTCAAATGAAGGGCCATGTCCCTTTCAAAGGGGAGATAATCACAAAAATGCAAAAACAGGGTGAGGTCATTTAAAAATATTCTTCTCAAGAACCACTGAGACAGAAGAGCTGAAATTTACCTGAAAGCTTCCTGACATATTGCAGATTTAAGTTTGTTCAAATCATGGCCCCCGGTGGTAGGATGGGGCCACAAGGGGGGATCAAAGTTTTACATACAAATATATAGGGAAAAACTTTGAAAATCTTCTTCTCAAGAACCACTAAGCCAGAAAAGCTGAGATTTACATGAAAGCTTCCTGACATAATGCAGATTTAAGTTTGTTCAAATCATGGGCCCCGGGGGTTGGATGGGGCCACAATAGGGGATCAAAGTTTTACATACAAATATATAGGAAAAATCTTTAAAAATCTTCTTCTCAAGAACCACTGAGCCAGAAAAGCTGATTTTTACATGAAAACTTTCTGACATAGTGCAGATTCAAGTTTGTTCAAATCATGGCCCCCGGGGATAAGATGGGGCCCCAAGGGGGGATCAAAGTTTTACACACAAATATATAGGAGAAAACTTTAAAAATCTTCTTCTCAAGAACCACTAAGCCAGAAAAGCTGAGATTTACATGAAAGCTTCCTGACATAATGCAGATTCAAGTTTGTTCAAATCATGGACCCCGGGGGTTGGATGGGGTCACAAAAGAGGATCAAAGTTTTACATACAAATATATAGGAAAAATCTTCTTCTCAAAAACCACTGAGCCAGAAAAGCTGATTTTTACATGAAAACTTTCTGACATAGTGCAGATTCAAGTTTGTTCAAATCATGGGCCCCGGGGGGTAGGATGGGGCCACAAGGAGGATCAAAGTTTTACATACAAATATATAGTTAAAATCTTTTTCTCAATAACCACTGAGTCAGAAAAGCTGATATTTACAAGAAAACTTTCTGACATAGTGCAGATTCAAGTTTGTTCAAATCATGGCCCCCAGGGGGTAGGATGGGGCCACAAGTGGAGGGGGTCAAAGTTTTACATACAAATATAGGAAAAAGCTTTAAAAATCTTCTTCTCAAGAACCATTGGGCCAAAGAAGTTGACATTTACATGAAAGCTTTCTGACATAGTGTAGATTCAAGTTTGCAAAGGGTAGTTTGGGCCATAATAGGGACTAAGGTTTTACATGCAAATATATATGGAAAGTCTTCAGATATGGGCCAAGGTGACTCAGGTGAACGATGTGGCCCATGGGCCTCTTGTTTTTTGGGGTTTTTTTTTTGGGGGGGGGGGGGGGTTATTTGTACATGTACACATATACCAATAGTCGTACGTGTAGATACTAGAAATTTATGCTGGTTTTGATGATTATTTGAGAATTTTTACATGCTAAACACAAACATTTTAAAGCGTTTCTAAATTGCGACTTTAAATCAAGCCGGGTTTCGTATATGTTTTTAATAGTTTATTTATTTTTTGTTAACAAAATATCAATTCATATAGATATGTTCCAATTACTTATGATTATCAATTATCACTCATTGTGTAGAAATATCTAACATATGAGCATATGGTGTAGTGCAGTGGATTGTATTTAAATCGGTCATTATGAAAATAATTGTACTTGTTGAATGAGTGGTGAACTCAGAGCTTGATGCAAAATAACCCCCCTCCTCGCTACACACAAAATATTACTTGAATATATTTGATATCCAAGATAATAGACTTTAGAATAAGAGAGCTATTGAAGCATGATATCACTACATTATATTACATTTTGTTAATTCCCTGTTTAATTGCTAAACGCTCGGCATCAAGTGTGAATGCCACGGGTCCTCGGAGATGACCTTAAAAACACGGGGCGAAGGTGTGGCACGCTAAAAAACCCTCACTGCGCAATGGTCGTAATTGCCGAGCATAAGCCTAAATTTAAAAGCTCTTCACCGGTCATGGTTACCTCTCCACATGAGTGAAATATTCTCGAGCGAGACGTTAAGCAAGATAAAAATCAATCACTCCCTGTATGATTCATATATTAAACATTCAAGGTGACAATATACGTTTTAGAATCATTGGCTGAGAAAATTCATATAGATATCAAATAATGAATTCAATACCGTATATAGTTTAGCTTCCGGATTTTAGCTGTAATGATGTTAAAAAAACATAAATAGAATTAAAAAAAAAAATAAACGTACAACCGTGGATAAATAAATTCTATGCTTTAGGTATATATTGAGTATTGAAATCCTTCAATATTATTATCAACATAATGTAATTATTTTGTACGTATCAAACTTTCATTCTGTCTAAATTGTTCTAAATATACAACATTTCTATCAGGTTTTCCGTTTATCGTGAATATCGTTTATCGTGTTTTGCGTTTATCAGGTCTATCGTGAAGATCGTTTATCAGGTTTTGCGTTTATCAGGTTTACCGTGTATCCTATCGTATCGTGCGTGTATCGTGTTCTATCGTTTATCATGTCAAGAATAACGTTACGGGTACTGTACATACAAAAAAATAGGAAAAATCTTCTCAAGAACCACTGAGCCAGAAAAGCTGAGATTTATATGAAAGCTTTCTGATATAGTGCAGATTCAGGTTTGTTGAAATTATGGTCCACGGGGGTCGGATGGGGCCACAATAGGGGATCAAAGTTTTACATACAAAAATATAGGGAAAATCTTTTAAAATCTCCTTTTCAAGAACCACTGAGCCAGAAAAGATGAGATTTACATGAAAGCTTTCTGACATAATGCAGATTCTAAATTGTTAAAATCCTGGCCCCCGGGGATCGGATGGGGCCACAAGGGGGGGGGGGGTCAAAGTTTTACATTCAAATATATAGGAACATTCTTTAAAAATCTTCTTCTAAAGAACCACTGAGACAGAAAAGCTGATATTTACATGAAAAACTTTCTAACAGATCAGAGTTAATTTTGTTCAAATCATAGCCCCCTGTGGTAGGATGGGGCCACAATAGGGGATCAAAGTTTTACATACAAATATATAGGAAAATCCTTTAAAATCTTCCTCTCAAGAACCACTGAGCCAGAAAAGCTGAGATTTCTATGAAAGCTTCCTACATGTAATATAATGCAGATTCAAGTTTGTTCAAATCATGGCCCCTGGGGGTAGGATGGAGTCACAAAAGGGGATCAAAGTTTTACATACAAATATATAGGTAAAAACTTTAAATAGCCTCTTCTCAAGAACCATTGGGCCAAAGAAGTTCACATTTACATGAAAGCTTCCTGACATAGTGTAGATTCAAGTTTGCCAAAAATATGGCTTCCAGGGGTAGGTTGGGGCCATAATAAGGACTAAGGTTTTACATGCAAATATAAAAAGAAAGTCTTCTGATATGGACCAAGGTGACTCAGGTGAGCGATGTGGCCCATGGGCCTCTTGTTTTCAGAACTATTTGCTAACGTCACAATCCCCTATCAAACAGTTAAAGTCCATTAGACCTACATGTAGAAATATCTGGTATAACGAGTTTCAAATCACTGCGTAATACACAATATTCACAGTAGTAGAAATTTATAAAGAGTTCCCATTTTTGTTTGGATAATGCGTTTCTAGATTCTGAGCACGAACGCCCAAATTGGTCACTTTTATACTCGTGCTAAAAATAACTCACTCCACGCACCCGTATTGTTGGTTGCCCAGGCCACCCAAACATTTACTAATGCTTATGTGTTCTTTTTAATTCAGTGTTTACTAAGTAAGTGGAAACACCATGTTCAGAGTGCATGTCGCCCTGTTCTTGATTACTACCAATCATTGATAATTATTGGTTTAATAATCATAGATACAAAGGTAGGATTATCCAACCATGAAGCGTGGACTCGGGGGAGGGGGGGGGGGGGTACCATGCAAGTAATTTGGTAAATACAAACATCTGTTGTTCGAGGTATGAAACATGTACTAATATTCCTAGGAACTCTTGATACGTTGATATATTTGTGTGTAGGGTACATAATTTGTCCGTTTAACTTCTCCCACAATTTTCAGGTGGTGAGTTTCTTACTTTACAGAGTGTTTTGTAGTGGATAGTATATAGGGAACTTCTACTGCCTTGCTAGTGAGCATGTATTTATTGAATTATAGTTACACGTGTAATAATATAGTTTTCAAACAAAGGAGCAAAACTCTTGCAAGAGAGGTCGAAATCATTTAGAGTGGCCTACAAAGACGCTACATACATGTAGCAAGTTTCCGTTATGTAACAGAAGCTACACACATGTAGCAAGTTTCCGTTATGTAACAGAAGCTACACACATGTAGCAAGTTTCCGTTATGTAACAGAAGCTACACACATGTAGCAAGTTTCCGCTATATAACAGAATAGAAACAGAAAACCCTGAACAGACGGACTGACGTATACAAAAGCATATAACAAAATCTTAATCTCCTGCTGACAAATTTCATTTAATTAAGCAATACAAGCTGTAACTGACGGTATTTTTTCAACTATCTAATTATTCACCAAATAACACCTACCGGTTTAACTAATATAATCCCCAAGATCTGAATAAAAATTCTGCAAAATAAACAAGGGAATGTTGTTTGAGAGCACACCTACAATGAGCGTTTCGTATAAACCGCATTGTGTCGTATACACGGACATGGGAACGATGATTGTCGAATATTATCAGGTTGCTGAGACCGAGACCATATACAAAGACGGAAACTGACGCGATTAACTTCACGTGTCGTTTGTTTTAAAATATTATGTTGTTTCATGAATGACTAGAAATACTATGTAAGTGTAAACAGGTAATGATTACACAAATGTGCCACTCAAATGAAATTTTGATTATGAATTTTCTATAAAATTGGCATGTTAAACTGTTTACAAATCTAACACATGCTCAGTGCCTCTCTTTCGCTTTTTTCCGAACTGGTGACCTCCAAGGTCAATGCACATCGGATTTTAGAGTAGGAATTACTGACAGGATGACAATGGTGCATGAATTAACATTTTTTGTTAATTTGACGGGTTTATTGCTTCAGATTCACTCTGATTCTATTAAGTTGTATATATTCAATCACATATATGTTGACTATTTGTTCTTTTATTTTTAATTTATTTACCGTCAGTTACAGCTTGTATTGCTTTAAACGTTTTCTCAAATCTGAGCGAAGAAACACATCATGATAAAAGAAAGCAGATCTTCAATATGACACCTTTATCGTGCGTGACGTGTGTTAAAACCATGCAGAAAAACGTGATAAACCTGACCTCCCTGACAGTGAAAATAAAACTAGACTGTGGGTGGGGACGAATAAAAAGTAATTGAACGTATATTTAAATTACACGTGTATGTAAAGTGGGGGTGTTGTGTTGAGGGTTCAATCTTATTTTTCCTGAGCTTAAATGTTCGTGTTTATGATGTGTTTCTCAAGTGTCACATAAGGTCGGTTCAGTGGGTAACCATCACGCACCGTAAACAAAATATGTCGCAATCCGACATCTCTGGTGACTCTTTCAGTCACATAATTGAGATTTGAAAGTTTGACCTCATTACAATGCAACCAAAAAACACACTGGTGATCAAAAGTCACGTCTTCCCATGCCTTAAGGTACCTAATTCACAATTAATGCCTAGTTCCTTCCATATACCAAACCTCCTTAACTTTTCATTATATCACATCGACTCGTATTGAGCGTTAAATGTATATACATGGTAGCATTTGTTCAACTTTTCATTTATGATATATTAAACCCCAACTTTCAGCTGATGTAAGAACAACTTCTGTAATAATGGTGAACCAACAATTACGGTATTTATTTCCGCCCATCGTGTATCAGTAAATATTACAATATTACAATATTTGTTTATGCAGGGCCGTAAATTACATGGAGGCGGAGGAGGCAGCTGCCTCCTCCAACGTTTGAGCCAAAAAATAATTAAAATTTAAAGTTCATTAGAATTTATGTTGTGTCCAATAACTAAGAACATGATACCTCCATTAAAAAGCATTCCAAATCTTTCTTTTAGAATGAGTTAGTCAAGTAACATCTTAGAAGGCCCTAGAATCAAGGATTTTGCACGAAACGTGTTCAGTGTGCACAAAATGTGCTCATCGTCTGGGGGCCTGGGCGCCCAGGCCCCCGCCTAATTTCCTGCCTCCTCCAAATTGAAGGTTAATTTACGGCCCTGTTATGATATCACATAGGTGCATGATCGGTGATATGACATTTTTAAAAACGGTTTCTATGCAATGTTTGTGTATTCCACTGAAATATATTTTATCAAAAATTCACCCGAAATAAACAATTAAGGAAATGGACATTAAAAAATAGAAGGGGGAGGGGCACCGGAAGTCCTGTCCACAAGCATCTGTGTTATATCAGATTAGGCATTTCCTCGTGAACGCGTCGCATTTGAACTATTCGATGAATATTTAAATAACGGCTGAGACTCCTGTCAGAAATGAAGTTAAATGAATGTAACACATATAAGAAAGAATTATGAATTTCAGTTTTAGCTCATCTGAGCCGAAGGCTCAAGTAGGCTTTTCTGATCAAAATTTGTCCGTTGTCTGTCGGTGTCGTCGTCATCAGCGTCGTTGTAAGCTTTTCACATTTTCATCTTTTTCTCAAGAACCACGGAACCAATTATAACCAAACTTGGCCGAAAGCATCCTTGGGTAAAGGGCTTTCACGTTTGTTCACATGAAGAGCCATGCCCCCTTCAAAGGGGAGATAATCACAAAAATGCAGAAATAGGGTGGGGTCATTTAAAAATCTTCTTCTCAAGAACCACTGGGCCAGAGGAGCTGACATTTTCGTGAAAGCTTCCTCACATAGCGCAGATTCAAGTTCTTTTAAATCATGCCCCCGGGGGGGCACATTAGGGGATCAAAGTTTTACATAGAAATATATAGAAAAAAAATCTTTAAGAATCATCTTCTCAAGAACCAATGATCCAGAAGAGCTGAGATTTACATATAAGCTTCCTGACATAGTGCAGATGCAAGTTTGTTCAGATCATGGCCCCCGGGGGTAGGTTGGGGCTACAATAGGGGATCAAAGTTTTACATAGACATACATAGGGAAAATCTTAAAACAAAAACCTTCTTCTCAAGAACCAATGAGCCAGAAGAGCTCAAATATATATGAAAGCTTCCTGATATAGTGCAAATTCAAGTTTGTTCAAATCATGGCCCCCGGGGTAGATTGGGGCCACAATAGGGGATCAAAGTTTTACATAGAAATATATCGGTGAAATCTTTTAAAATCATCATCTCAAGAACCAATGATTTAGAAGAGCTGAGATTTACATGAAAGCTTTCTGACATAGTCAGATTCAAGTTTGTTCAAATCATGGCCCCTAGGGGTAGGTTGGGCCACAATAGGGGATAAAAGTTTTACATGGGAAATTGGGAATAAATAGAAAAAAATCTTTAAAAATCATCCTCTCAAGAACCAGTGGGCCAGAGGAGCTAAGATTTACATGAAAGCTTCCTGACATAGTGTAGATTCAAGTTTGTAAAAATCATGGGCTCCAGTGGTAGGTTGGGGACACAAAACGGACTAAAGTTTTACATGCAAATATATATGGAAAGTCTTCAGATATGGGCCAAGGTAACTCAATTGAGCGATGTGGCCCTTGGGCCTCTTATTAATAAGTCGTCTTCATGTAGATTTATGTAACTGTCTCAAGTATTCCGTAACCTTCAATCCCTCAAATCAGCACTGGACTCGTCCATATAGTGTCTGGCGTGCGATGTGAATACATTTATTTTCCTATCACACTGTACAACGAACATATCTGATTATATATAGCGCTCGTAATTTGAAATATTCTTTCTTTGTTTTAAGTATAGGATTATCTTATTTGGAGAATATTTGCTGGGACCTACATACCTTCGATCATTTCAAACAAAACGAGAGTGTGAAGAGACCCGCACCAAAATCCTATACATATATATTGATGCGCGCAGTGCGTGATGGCACAGGAAAGTGGAAGAAAGTTCAACTCCCAAAATCGTATACCTTAGTCTCGCTTTCCCAAGAGTCTCGTTCTTTGATCATTCATCGTCGCTAGCCACGGTTACTGAGTCCGGTAGTACCTACCCTACCTCAAACCATGACTGCACGATCAGCAAAACCCTCGATTTTCATGAATATTTGTGAAATGACACAATAATCGTTTTGACAAATCACAGTCACAATATCAAATTTCCGATATTTTAACTAACTAAAACGTGCAGTATTTGTTTACAACAATGGATTAAAAAACAGGCTACAGATCTCTGTTTACAGAACAATTTATAAGTATTTATTAATTAATATTTGCTTTAACAGCGGTGAATACGCTTGTAAATTCTCAAACTTGATGAGAAAATTCGGGGGCAAAGTCATGTGATGTGTTAAAATCTGAGAAACTAGATTGATTGATTGTAACTTGTGTACCGTCTCTCTCAAGAATATTTCACTCATATGGAGACGTCACCAAGACCGGTGAAGGGCTTCAAATTTAGGTATTTGCTCGGCGCAAAGGAATATAAGAAAAAAGATTCAGTAAATGTAAATATTTACAAACAAATAAAGCACAATCTCATGTAAATAAATCTCCTCTTATTAATAATTTTGTAAAACGAATGCAGTATATCTGTTTATAAGGTGCTCATAATTGCCCTCTTTGCTTTTATATTTTAGGTTTTGAATATAAGATTATGTTGTTTGCAGTAGAACATTTTCTGGAATATACATTATTTCAAATAAAACGAGGATGTGCAGAGGCCCACACTAAAGTCCCATGCAATATATTCATGCGCGAGGAACGTGATGACCAAGTAAGCTGAACAAAGTTCAACTCCCATAAATGGTATACCATTCTTATATTTGCATATTTTTAAAAAATATGGCTAAGCCTTGTTATTTGCAACACTCGAAATATACACTGCTCTATTTTTCAAGAAATTCAAAGGCAAATTCACAATAATTGATAGTTAACATTAATATTTCATTGCCAGTATCTAGAATATAACCTGTATGAAGATAAAAAGACAGTGATCTCATCATCAATGATGCGTTTATATACCGATCTACATTCCACAATTTTATAGGCTCTCTGTTAAATCATTCTCATCAGCGTAACCCCTTGATTGCTTTTATTTAATTTTTAACTTACGAAATAACATTTATCAGCCTAGATCGGTGTTTGAATTGCTAAGAAATTATTTAAAGTTTCCATTTATCAACGTACAATGTAGCAGCCTTGACGTCACGCGCGCACTATTCCTCACCAAACGTACTCGTGTCGTGTTCGTACATAATTTTTAAACCCGCCGGTCTGTTTTTATTTCACATAGACCTGTCTTCACATTATTAGCTCACTCTGTCAGTAACCCTTGCGGTTACACTAAACCTCCGTTTCAGTAACCTTGCCGTTACAGTAACCCTACCGTTACAGTACATGTAACCCTGCGGTTACAGTAATCCTGTCGTTACAAAATGGGTCTCAAAGTTGACTGTACCCAAGATTTACAGCTGTCGTTATCCATGGTGGCTGATTTGTGTCATTTTGCATGTCGCATTTTCTTTATTTCGGGGAGAAACGTCGCTAATCTTCGTTTTGTCTTCCTTTCGTTATTTCGATACGAAATACGAAAAGTTGGCAAAATACAAACGAAAAGACGACATAGAAAACCCGCAAATTAGCGACGTCATCTTTTCGCTCGGAGCTTTGTCGTTATTCAGTCTGATTAAAATGGGTGCAGGACTTTTCGGCACCAGGACGTTTCGGCACTTTATTATTAAGACGTTTCGGCACCAAGACATTTCGGCACTTACTTTAAGACGTTTCGGCACCAACAATTATTTTTTATTTGGCACCAACAATTCTTTCTTTTTTATATCATAATAATTCAGTTTTATATTAATTTGATTTATAATTGATTTGATAATACATTATCTTATTTCAATCTGAATTTTATATTATACATTAATTTGCTATTATATACAAACTTCGGATAATTGAATCTTTTGGGGGTGTATAACAAAGTAATTTAAATGGGCCCTCCATTGAATGTGTAAATTGTAAAAACAACAACACCCCTATCCTTCTCCCTATTCCATGACTAGGTGTTAATTAGGAGGAGATAATGAAGAGTCCCTGGTATACAATGAGGGCTTCACATCTCATTTCTGAAGAGAGTCTTGAAGAGAAAACCAACGATGTCAGGTCAGTATGAATTGAATTATATGTATATATATTTTAAATTAGATAAAAAGATATAGTATATCTTATCTTTATATCCCACTCAATGGTTGAATTGTTATAGATTATACCAGCTTTGTTTTAAGCATTTCAACCATTTTAACGCACATTGACAAAAAATATGATGGGTAACTCATCATTAATTTCAATTTCAAATAAATTTTGTTGTACAGTGTATATTTAGTTGTATGTCACATGTGAACATACATGCAGCACATTGTTCCTTATTGCTAAAATATTCTAAAATATTTTTTTTAGATCTTTTCGGTTTTTTTTTTTTAATTGTGTTAATTTTTGGTGAAAAAACCCTAAACATTTTCTCTGATCTATAGACATCATTCCATAACTTAATTGTTGATGGTAAAAAGATATAGCCTGCAAATGTTCTAATGATTTATATATGAAACACACCCATTCTCTGTCACCAATAATAAGTGCATTTCAAGTTTCTATTTGCTGAAAGAAAATAGTAGTCTACTGTTACCCTTCTTTCATATAGGTAAATAAGAGAAAAGTAGAGGTGACATAGTTACTGTAGCAAAAGGCATTTCAAAACGAAAATTCATATGCCGCAATTTCAGAACTATGGAAACAGAGTCTTGGAGTATATATTCCATTTAGCTGGAAAACTACTCCTTGGACGGAAAAAAATATTTCTGGCATGACATTCTATTGTTACGCTTAAATATCATATATCAAATATTAATATTGATTACGTATTCTACATTTGTAATAATAATAACTATTCATATATTTTTTTCAATAAGTAATTGAAATATATCTCTATTTGCATTACAAAATGTCCATTGTTTAAAAAAAGGGGGCAGCTCCCACCCACCCCACCCCCTCGATTCTACATTCTTGATATTTAATAGAGTCGCAAATAACAAGTAAAAAGTTCTCCTCCCAGAATTGCATCGTACGTTAAATTGCAGATGCTATGTACGTTACCAACATAAATATGTAATTCTTCTTTACAAATTATCTATTATAAATTAAAAAAAATTACTACATCTTATAGAACCACATGTACTGATTCTGAGCAACGTCGTATCGGAAAACCGCTATAAAACATTTCATATTCCTTATGTTATGCGTTAATTTGATATCACTGATACTGAAATAAAAAAAATATATACATGTTCTGGCGACAGTACTTTTCATTTTCGTGCATAATCAGAGTCCTAACTATATACAGTTTACATGTAAATGGGTAAATATATTTTAATTTCTTTTTAAAGGGTACTTAGCGTTATAGAAAAATAATAATATTGTATCAAATACTATAAATAGTTGACATAGACGTCGGCGTCACTAATGCACACATTAGCTAAGAAAAACAAACAAAAATTTCAATTTTCAGAGGAATAAGGGTTGTCCCCAGCAGCTTAATTAGAGACCAATAACAATGACCAGTTCTATATGTTTTAAAATATAAATAATAGTTAAGCACTCTTTTAATGGAAAAAGTTAATTAACATTGATGACCCTAGCAGTTACAGAGGTGAACCGTGTTAGCTATAAGTTTAATCACACCAATAGACAGTTTTAGAATTATTACAACTCCCATGTCTCTCTCTCTCTCTCTCATATTCCTTTCTCTATTTTGTAGACAATTGTATCAAGTGCCAGTGGGTTGTACGACCTCGACAGGAAGCTATACAGTGTGAGCATTGTGAACGTTGGCAACACAGAAATACAGAAAATATGTTGTTTTGTGTGAAATAATCTTAAAAGGGACATAAACTATAACCAATCAATTGGTCAATTATGATGTTCACCACGAAAGTGCAAGCAGTGAATTCATGCACATCTTTTATGTAAAGAATGAATAATTTTAAGGATAATTCAAGTTGCAGAATTTACATTCTCATGACATTTGGTTTTTAACTTTGACGCCACCACCCTCGCTCAAAGAAATCAAAGAACGTAGTTTTGATAGATATTTAAATCTGTACATGTCGTGCGAAGGAGATAATAAATCGTACGAACGAGATAATATCTCGTTCGAACGACATAAAATTTTAACATACGAAGGAAAAAGATATTTGTATGTCCTAAATATACCACCGTATGTTTGTGCAATAAACAGATTTTCAATATTGAAACACAATTACATTTGTCAAATCATTATTCCAAATCAAGATTTTGACTAATCTTACTTAATTAATGATTAATTAATTTAGGCAGCAACAGTTGATGAATCAGCAGAAACAATCGCAGATGAACCTGTCAATGCCACCTTCCACCTATCCCTCTCTGGTCTCTCAACAAATCAGGATGACAGACAAGGGGTATTTTAAAGAACTTATTTGAATTTTTGAGAAAATATTGCATCATAGTGTAAGTAACTAAATAGTATATGAATATTGATAATAGTTTCAAACTCCTCAGGAAGATTCCTTTCTTGCTGACAACTCGCATGTTGTTCCTGATGCCATCCAAGAGAATTCGATTCGAGATAAGACCATTGATGACATTACTCACGCAGATGATGTGGAGCCTGAGTATGAAGTTGTAGAAAGTGGAACCAAAAGGGGAAAACGAAAACTGGTGGACAAAAGGGGTTTTGAATACACCATCAAGGTAATTCATTCCCTTTATTGATTCATGTGTTTAGATTAAAAATGAGTTGGTAAGCCGGGTTACAGAATATATGTATATAATGATTTTAAAAATTCATCAAATCTTCTGAGGTTCTGAATGATTTTATTTTTTACTTGTAGAAGCAAAAGGGAGAGGATTGTATTTATTGGCGATGCAGCAAACGGGGAAAGGACCAACCATGTCCAGCCACTGTTATTCAACGTGGAAACAACTTCCAAGAGGGCCTCAGGAACCATGTCCACCCTGCCGAGCCAGGTGTAGATTTGGCAGTGAAGTTGAAGACTGAGGTAAATCTATATATTTCAAATGAATGTGGAATGAATTTGTAAATTGAAAATTCATGCACAATGTATATACATATCCTTTCCATTGTTAATGACTAATCAGTTCTAGGAATTATTAATATTGACCATGTAACATTAAACAATTATCTTTATATAGGTGAAAAGAAATGCGACCCAGAACATATTTACACAGTCGGCTCCACGAGTAGTAGAGGTAGCATTGTCAACCGCGAATATTAAGGCTCCGCCAGCCAGTCGGCCAAAGCCTGCCAATATGACTCGAATGGCAAACCGTGTTCGAAGAAATTTAAGGCCACAAGACCCTCAAGATTTGGATTTTATAGTAAGCTTAAATTGATACGCTAGTAGTTTAGTTTATTGAAAATTGAGATTGATTCTAGTGATACATACATGTAGTCAATAAAACTAGTGCAAAGCAAGTCCGTAAAAAATTGAGGAAATAAGGAAATAAAATAATTGTTAGATCACATGAAATAAAAATGTCACCATACTGTCAGATTGTAATTATTTAATTTACTGGGTAGGTGGAAATACAAAAATTACAATATGATATTGCAATCATTTGTTTTAAATGACGATCTTTTCGTACAGTTTGTTATGTGGGGAGACCCAGTAAATGCATGGGTGAAATTTTACAAGAAATCGATCCCACCAAGGCGAAACAGTTACTTCACATGCATGACAGGTGTATAATCTATGTATTTTAAGGGTTGTGTGCACTTCTTGTGTGACTTATATAACACTAGTAACAAATGTACTTATTTGACAACACTGAATGTTTTTTTTATTGAGATATCTACATTTATAATTAATGCTCTTTGCAACAAACTTTGGACTACTATTACAATCTTTGATCAAAACACAGAGCAGAAAAGATTCGTGGAAAGTACAGGTTAGCATATACTTGTATATTTCATTATTAGCACGATGGTAAATTAATTAGTAAACTTCCAGGGAAATACTGCTGTGAGGGATGTATGTATTAACACTACAATGTCGCGACTCGCCCCTTTTGAAAAAAATGGATTAGTGCTTTTGTTTTACTATAATTTACTTTCAAGCAAATCTGGGACATCTGTCAAAATACGCATACACCTGTCGTAATACCATATGATATTGAATGAATCCCTCTAAAAACACATCTATTTAAAATATATCTGTAAATAAATACTGAAAAATGGCACGCAGCTATGAACTTAAAATAGCTTACAACTTTTTAACTATAAAGAGACCAAATTCAATTAATTTTTGAATGGTGAATTAGCTCTGGCTTTGTTAAAATCCATCCCCTAGGGAAGTACGTTTTAAATTGATCTTGTGTTGACGTGCATCTATGTTAAATTCCATCTACGTCATTGAAAGCGAACTGGCGTGAAGCTGGTAGGGTATATATATGCCCTAAAGAAATGTCGTGACTGTACTTTTCAACATGGATAGGAGATTGGGTACCGTGTTGAATGTTTTGATCTTCTGCAGCGCCACCCTGGCAGTCTGTCCTGACGATGCCACAGATTTGGTGTCCTGGAAATCTACAATTGTAAGTTTTTAAATGCAAATGAATTATCATGCATGCACCATACTTACTGTTAATTTTGAATTGACCTTCAATCAGGTGTTATATTTCAAAGGATTTAGATTTTGATCAATCCAGAATTTTGCGCAATAAGAACTTTTGTATTTTCTTCCTTAAAACTTATTGGTATTTTAAATGTGGGACCTATTTTAATTAATAAACATATATTTGTATCCCCTTTCGACCGGTTTGGGAGAAAATGTCCCTACTCCAAAAAAAAAAAAAAAAAAAAAGAATATTGTCATATCACGGTGAAATCCTCTAAACACTATACAGGATACCTGTATGTGTAACACGCCCTCTGGTGAGAAAGTGGGTACCAATTTCCGCCCTGGTTCAGGGTTGAACTCATGAACTACGGGATCAAACCTATGACCATCGCGCTAGACTTTGAAATCGGTCATCTGGGCAAGTTTAAAAAAAAAAACTTGTTTTCAATGACAGGAATTCTGATCCCACTATCACACGCTACGTGGTGATTCAGCTTTAATGAATTTGAAATGCTAAACTTTCTTTTTTTTTCTTCTTTTTTTTTTTTAAATTTTCTCAAAAAAAGTATCAATATGTTTCAAAACTTGGTAGTATATTATACATACACTGTGCATAAAAGTCGTAACAGTGGTTAGACTAAAACAAATAACATACATGTAATAATATTTAATTTCAATTTTTTTTTATTTCACAGACCTTTCTGTCACGAATAACACGTTATTCACGCTTCGTAGCTCTACCGATATTATCATATACATAGTGTTTTGTTCCATGCGATATGTGTGCACGTCGCAATGATCCCTATCAACTCGGCGTGCCAAAAATGAACGCCCGTCGTGGAAACCGGAAATTGGACTTTCATTCGTAAATCTCCGTTTACTACAACAATATATAACAAGTCGTGGTCGGAACCGTGATTGGATATTTCCAGGGTCCATTAGGCCACAGTTTTTTAATTTATTGGTTTACGGATTTTAAAAATAAAATATAAGGTCGGTCGGGAGAAAAAAAAATAAAAATAAAATAAACATTTTTAATATCTATCGTTTTGTTTTCAATAAATCATTAACATTATTTCGTGAGTACAAATAAACAAAACATGTATTTTAAAACTATTAGATAACAAATTCTTTAGAGTGACTAGTACGTTATGAATTTTGAAAAAAAAAATGCAATTTCAAATTCAGTGTATAACTATATACAGTACCCGCAAAGTTATTCTTGACATGATAAACGATAGGACACGATACACGCACGATAGGATAGGATACACGCACGATACGATAGGATACACGATAAACCCACAGGGGCTAAGCCCGTTTTTGGGCCCGAACTCTATGATACCATGAATATAGAAAGGGGTCTAACTCTGACACCGATAAAAAACTAACCACTCGCTTCAAATGCCTAAAAAATCTTAAACTAGGTAAGCTATGCGTAGTTTGTCGTTTTCCTTGCATAGATTAATGTTTTAACTACTTGCATGCCAAATTTCAAGTCACTGGTTCTTAAAATAACAAAGATATACGTCATCGTTCTCTCGATTTCACTTGTTTATTTTTACTAGGACATTTACCGGTCCAGGTCACGGAGTCGTTTCTCGCCTATGACAGCAGCGAAATTCAGACTAGTATGGAAGATTTCGGACCTGTCAATTAAAATTTCACATCAATTATACGCTACTTACTTCCTCATATTTTAATAATGTTCTTCGTGTAGACGTTACACGACTTATTTTTCCTCAGCAGCATCAACTGTTGACAAGAGCTGCCGTTTTAATGAATACACTAAATACTCTCAATGAAATAGAATAAACAAAAACAAAAAATTACAAAAGCCAAGAAATAATGTTCAATTTCCTTCTCTAAGTGCAATATCACAAGAATAATGTTTTGATCAGTTTTAAGGTATTTGAGATTTTAAGTCTATCGGGTATTTAGTGCGTTCATTAAAACGGCAGCTCTTGTCAACAGTTGATGCTGCTGAGGAAATATAAGTCGTGTAACGTCTACACGAAGAACATTATTAAAATATGAGGAAGTAAGTAGCTTATAATTGATGTGAAATTTTAATTGACAGGTCCGAAATCTTCCATACTAGTCTGAATTTCGCTGCTGTCATAGGCGAGAAACGACTTCGTGACCTGGACCGGTAAATGTCCTAGTAAAAATAAACAAGTGAAATCGAGAGAACGCCAGCGCCCCCCCCCCCCTAAATTTTCAAATTTAAGTTAAATCGTGGTCTCTTGTTTAGAAAAATGTAAACGATAAAAGAAGCAATAATTTCTTCCACCTTCGGAGAAATAAATAACAAAATCTTTCGACTTATTGAATTACTTTTACTGGAAGAACTTGCATTTAAACAACAACAAAAAACCCTTAAAATTTGCGTCATTTTATTTATTTCACCTTATCAAAAATGACAGAAAATAGTAAACAAATTACTAAATAAGAGACATATTTAAAGTCCTATAAAATCTGTAAATTCCAGGAGCTTCAGGGGGCTTCGACCCCATACCCCTGCCTCATAAAATTGCACCCCCTAACCACCATTCCTGGACCCGCCCCTGATATAATGACAAAAGAAGCACATGAGTTGTACGTATTTATCATTCGCAGGTTTTGACTTAAAACCTTCACATTTACAATACGTGGCCTTTTTCGTTCTTTTTAAATTGGATCGTCATAACACGACAAGATTGTTAGAACTATATATGAATTTATATGACTGTCAGTATCACGAAGATCATATCACCCCCCCCCCCCCCCCACTCCCCCTAATCAACTGGATACTACTGTTGTATATAAAACAAAGCTTAATAAAATAGAAGCAGGAAATTAAACAAGTTTTCCTACACTTAGTACCCCGGAGTAGAAAAAAGGGGTGGGGGTGGGGTGGGGTGGAGATGATACTGACTGACGGTTATAATGATAACCTGAAGTACCAACAATATAGTCTAATAGTACTAAAACTATCATAAAGTAAACACTGTGTGAAAAGTGCAAGAAGTTAAATGTATTTATAAAATAAAGGTGATTCTTTTAATTTAACCCCTCGAAGTTTGGCAGGATTTCCCTTGTCATAATCAGAAATTCAAACACATCTTTCAATTTTTATTTAAGTAATTAATATAATCATATAAACATAACAGAGTTTCGTTTTTCTTCAAGTAATATATGTCTAGTTGATTAAAGCATGACACATGTAGGATTTGATTTGGCGGCATAACCAATTATTCGGAAATCATCGTGTGTTTTCGTGGTTTACAACATAGAGCTATATCTTTCTTATATTCATATTAACAGTCAAAATGCTCAAAAGAATTTGTATTTTCAAAATATGAATCTTTTTCTTCTAAATAAAAACGTTTTCAGGTCTAGAAACGTTTTTGATTTTTACTTGCGGAGTCGAAATTCTGTATAGTGATTTTTCGAATTTAATTGAAATTGAAAAAAGGATTAATCTATAATAAGATAAAAAATGCGTGCGTACTAGTGTAAGTATGCCCTGTGTCATAATAAAAACGCATTCTTTTATGATTTCCACATGAATCATGGGTTCGCATTTTTGTAGATAAGAAATTTTGCATGCAATTAAAATAATCTATATGACTTTCAATGATTTGATTGTAAGTCTGTAGTTCTCTCGCACGCAAATGTTCTTTATGTTAGGCAGAGACATCCCAAGGTTAAAAATAACAGATTAAGAGCTCCGGATTTTGACCTTTATACAAAATCAAAGAGAAACTGTTTTTGTCTGGAACTACTAAATCTTTTAATGGACAAAATTGCTTTAAAAACCAAAATTATATATGGTTATATGCTTTTCTGTATTTATTCTGTAATCATTTTTTCTTAATATAAATGAAATGTACATACTTTAATAATGTGATTGCCTAAATGAATGCATTAATGTTTCCTAACTTCAAAGAAATTCTGTGTATTTAAAAGCTTTTAGATTATATGAAAAGAAATATGATAGTTTTATGAAACAATTTATTCAAAATCAGTCTCTCTTACCCACCGAACCATTAAGGTCTGTTACCGATGAGCAATAGTTTCTGTGTCTATAGAGTATAATATCTATCGTTGCGATTGAATGTAAAAGTATTACAAAATGCAAACTTATCTACAGGCGTCTATATCTGTACACGGTGTTAATTACAGAGAGCGTCACACCTGGTTAGAAAAAATATATTGACGCAGTATGGTTCAATCTTAACCATACTTTAAATGGTTTCAACATTGAAGTAGTACTTTTAAAAACATATATCAGACTTGATACAGTTTAAAATAAACATTGTAAATATATCTTCTTTTTAAACGAATGTCATTATTTTATTATTCTTATCATTTTGTAAAGAAAAAAAAAGATAAAATGACGTGTAGTTTGTTTTTTTTCGTCCACCAAAACACGACAAATAGATGCGACATTTACCACATACACTGTACGAGTATAAGCAGGGGAATAGCAATGAACTCTTAAATGAACATAACTGTCCTAAGTGAAGAAATATTTAATATGAAGCACAGAAAATTTTACTTTATTTGGATACCCACTTCCGCCCCTACCCGGGATTGAACTCACGACCTGCAGAACCAAATCTCCTAGTAGCATGTACATATAGGTACATATCAGGTTTTCCGTTTATCGTGAAAATCGTTTATCGTGTAGCTTCGGAAACTATCGGGATCGTATATAAAATCTAATGAAAAAGTACGATACTCTCCGAAACCTTTATTCGTTTTGTTAAAGAAGCTATTTTTAGGAATCGAGGAAAGACGGTATATTTGAAGGAGAACATAAAGTTGTCGATTTAAAGGCAGAAGAAGAGCTATTTGTCTGTCCAAAGAGAGTGAAAATTTATCACAATTTAATTCTAAGTAGTCTGGAAAGTAGGCAGTGGTCTGTCGAGCGAACCGAGGACAGTAAATCTGAAAGCTCCTTCATCTGAAGTTCATAAACATTTGTTTGTCTAGAAACAATTATTTGTAATTAACACGTTCCGATTTGAAAGGGAAAATCAGTAAATTATATTGTTTATCACATACATGTATATTTTAATAATGGTTCTTTTTCTTCCGATTTTTTTCACCTGTATGCTACTTATATAGCAACTGCTGAACTTGTGCGCGTCCTTATATCTGATTTTGTGTATCAGCCATGTTTTGACAGCTAGCATTCTCAGGGACATTGTATTTCACATATTTAGAGGATTAAGTTTTAAAAGGGTGCAAGGGTGTTGCATTCCCCGAAATTCTGCTCAACTGGGCACGATTCCGCTGTCATCGTTGTTTTTTGGGGTTTTTTTTGGGTTTTTTTATACTTGTACATGAACACATGTACCAATAGTCGTACGTGTAGATACCGGAAATTCATGTTGGTTTTGATGATTATTTGAATTTTTACACACTAAGCGTTTCAAAATTGCGAATTTAAAACAAGCCGGGTTTTGTTTTATGTTTTTTTAAATAGTTTATTTATGTTTAGTTAACAAAATATCAATTCAAATAAATATGTTCCAATTACTTATGACTATCAATTATCATTCATAGTGTTAAAATATCTAACAGGTGTAGTGCGGTTGATTTTTTTAAAGCAGTCGTTATGAAAATAACTTGAGATGTTGATTGAGCCGTGAACTTAGAGCTTGATGCAAAATAACTCCCTCCTCGCTACACACACAATATTACTTGGTTTTATTTCATATTCAAGGTAATATACGTTAGCATAAGAGAGCTACCGAAGCATGGTATCACTACATTATATTACATTTAGTTAATTCCCTGTATAATTTATATATTAAACATTAGGTGACAATATAAATTTTAGAATCATTGGCTGAGAAAATTCATATAGATATCAAATAATGAATTCAATGCTGTATATATTTTAGTTTTTTTTTTATTTTAGCTGTGATGGCATAAAAAAACATAAATAAAATAAAAAAGACGTACGACCGAGGATTAAAGAAATTATATGGTACAAAACCGATCAATGTTTTAAACAAATGTTACCGCGACGGGGACAGGTAACTGATAGTCATCCCACGATGAGAACGCGGTTTTCCTGAGTTGCCTATAAATTACCGCGTTAGATTTTTCCGATCGCGAGAACGCGGAAAACAAGAAATCCGCGTTGTCCATAATGTAGGTATATACTGAGCATTGAAATCCTTCAACATTATTATCAACATAATGTAATTATGTTGTAGGTATCAACATTTCGTTCTGTCTAAATCGTTTCTAAATTTACAACATTTCTATCAGGTTTTCCGTTTATCGTGAAGATCGTTTATTGTGTTTTGTATTTATCAGGTTTTGCGTTTATCAGGTTTATCGTGTATCCTATCGTATCGTGCGTGTATCCTATCGTATCGTGCGTGTATCCTATCCTACCGTGCGTGTATCGTGTTCTATCGTTTATTATGTCAAGAATAACGTTGCGGGTACTGTAACCAGCGCACACGACTTTTTTTTTTTTTTTTTTTTTATCTCTGTTAGTGATAATCTTCATACAATATCTATATATACTTGATGATGATAGTAACTAACCACAAAATATTTAAACCATAAACATCAAAATATCATCTGTTTCTTTGACTAGAGGATTTTTGTACAAGAATTTTTTTTTATTATACTTTCATGTAAAATACTCGATTCTGATTGGTCGAGAAGCATTTGAAAACGCCACGGTTGACAATGGTTTTCTCGGGGTGAAAATTTTCAATGTTACCCTCAACTACATGCAATATTTATATAATAGAATATATCTTTTCTGTTTTCAGCAACACAAAGTTGATAATGATTATATGAAATATAATGTCTTAAAATGTATTTGCATAAGCGAGATATATCAACCTTTTTGTTTTCTTTTAGAAATAATTGTATCCGTCTAAATATGTTAAATCTACAGTGACCATCTAGGCAAGTCTAAAAAAACAACTTGCTTTTCGATGACGATGGAATTCTCGCCACGCTGTCACACGCTACACGGTCATCGAAAATGGAAATGGGATACAGTTATTTAATAAAAATGTTATATATCACAGGGTTTTGACACAATCTGAGCAAACTGGTACGAGTATATACTTTATAGACTATTTAGTATATAGTGTGAAGGGAGCTTACAAAGCAGCCATAAATTCTCGTTTGCTTGCTTCAAACTTTCAAAACTTCGGTGTTAATCGTGATAATGTATAAATTTTCCTAGTTGAAAGCCAGAATAGTGTTCTGTTTTGTGATACATAAATCGTTTACCTAACGTCACAGAAACTTTGGGGGGGGAAATGGTACAACTTCCGAGAATTAGGTCGCCGTCGTTAGCCTTCCACCATTTTCTTCATGCAATTTTTCAAGTTTCAACTGGGAAAACATTTTATGCATTTTCACGATTAATACAGAAGTTTTGAGAGTTTGAAGCGAGCAAACGAGAATTTATGGCTTCCTTCTCACTATTATACTATAGATACCAGTTTGCTCAGATTGTGTCAAAACCCTCTGTAACAGATACATGTTGTAAGCACTTACGTCTGTTGTCATTCTACAAATCACTGTCATGCGATGTTTTGTATCTCAATGCAGTTTTGTTCACGTTTATTACAAACACTCGAACGACCTCGTCTAACAATCTAACCGTACGCGCACTTTGACGCATGTGATCATTTTTATATTATCAACCTTTGTCAAGTAATTTTACCCATTGCTAGATACTATCACCCTGGAACGCGTACTTTCATTACGGTGGGTTTTTTTCATATGCTTCTTGACCAATCAGATTCGAGTATTTTAATTGAAAGTATAATGATATAAGTTACAATATGTACTATAGGTACTAACATAGTTGGCAGTGGCGGATTTAAGGTAAATCGTGGTATCTTATTTAAAAAATGCACTAAACAATAAAAGAAGCAATCATTTCTTCCACTCTCGGAGAAATAAATGACAAAAAAAAAAATCTTTTGATTTCTTGAATTACTTTATTGGAAGAACTTAATTTTTTCCAAAAACCCTTAAAATTTGCGTCATTTTACTAATTTCACCTTTTCAAGGTGATAGAAAATAGTACAAATGACTTAAATAGGAGACATATTTCAAGCCCTATAAAATCTGTAAAATCCAGGCCAGGAGCTTCCGGGGGCGTTGGCCTCAACGCGGTCCACAGCCTCATAAAGTAACCCCCCCCCCCCCCCCTAACCGCAATTTCTGGATCCGCCCCTGGTTGGTTTATGTATGAGACAAGATAAACATAAACTTGTTTTAATCATCAGGAATTTAAATGTAAAATGAAATTCAATACTTCTGTTCTGTAGAACTCCCAGAATGTCGTGCTTTGACACCCAAAACATGCGCATTAGCTGCAAAACATCTCTCCGAATAAAGTATTAAATACAGCGACAGCAATTTCTGATATGATACGAATAACATTACTTTTCATTATTTGTGATGATTGCAGGGAACGACTCCAAACTCCAACATAACTCTAACACAACCAATACTTCTGGATACCTCTGTTGAACTCTTCGGACTTACCATTGCGTCTGGTGGTCGTCTGGTATGGAGCAGAAATGGGAATTACGGAATGCGAGCGCATTACATCAGAATTCAAAATGGCGGCGAACTTCACATTGGAAGTCTGACGTGTAAATTCAACAAAAAAGCACGCATCACCCTTTTAGGTACAGCTATAGTCTCACTCAGTATCTGAAACCATAATCTTTATTCTTCAAAGTTGTTAAATAAGATTAATGGGTACACCAATTGCTACATGTTGATAGAGTTTGAAACAATTAATATTTGAGCTATATTTTTTGTTTGCATTATATTTTTACGATAGTATATTCCATTACCAATTAATAACTCTTAAACATTTTGTAAGGTGAACCGGAAGAAAAACTAAATATTCCTGGCTTTGGTGAAAAGTTTCTGGGCGTAGAGGCCGGTGGCGTTTTGAATCTTTATGGAGAATATAAATTGTCCTGGACCAAGCTGACCCAGCATGCCCTGAAATTCGATAAATCAGTAGCAGAGATTTATAACCACAGGGTAAATCTTCTACATGTATCTAGTTTATATTTACTTCTGTCCTCAGTAATGGAGATTTATAACCACAGGGTAAAACTTCTATCGGTTAATGATGTTTATGGAGTGATGTGTATATATGGAAATCAATTAATGGTGTTTATTTACAGAAATCAGTAAATGATGCTTATTTACAGAAATCAGTAAATGATGCTTATTTACAGAAATCAGTAAATGATGCTTATTTACAGAAATCAGTTAATGGTGTTTATTTACAGAAATCAGTAAATGATGCTTATTTACAGAAATCAGTAAATGATGCTTATTTACAGAAATCAGTTAATGGTGTTTATTTACAGAAATCAGTAAATGATGCTTATTTACAGAAATCAGTAAATGATGCTTATTTACAGAAATCAGTTAATGGTGCTTATTTACAGAAATCAGTTAATGGTGTTTATTTACAGAAATCAGTAAATGATGCTTATTTACAGAAATCAGTAAATGATGCTTATTTACAGAAATCAGTAAATGATGCTTATTTACAGAAATCAGTTACTGTTGTTTATGGAGTGATGTGTATATATGGAAATCAGTTAATGGTGTTTATTTACAGAAATCAGTAAATGATGCTTATTTACAGAAATCAGTTACTGTTGTTTATGGAGTGATGTGTATATATGGAAATCAGTTAATGGTGTTTATTTACAGAAATCAGTAAATGATGTTTATTTACAGAGATCAGTATATGCTATTTATTTACGGGAATCAGTAAATGATGTTTATTTATGGGAATCAGTAAATGTTTATTTACGAGAATCAGTCAATGATGTTTATTTACGGGAATCAGTAAATGATGTTTATTTAGGGGAATCAATAAATGTTTACTTAAGGGAATCAGTAAATGATGTTTATTTAGGGGAATCAGTAAATGTTAATCAGTAAATGTTTATTTACGGGAATCAGTAAATGATGTTTATTTACGGGAATCAGTAAATGTTGTTTATTTACGGGAATCAGTAAATGATGTTTATTTACGGGAATCAGTAAATGTTGTTTATTTACGGGAATCAGTAAATGTTAATCAGTAAATGTTTATTTACGGTAATCAGTAAATGTTGTTTATTTACGGGAATCAGTAAATTATGTTTTATTTATCGGATTAGTAAATGATGTTTATTTACGGGAATCAGTAAATGTTGTTTATTTACGGGAATCAGTAAATGATGTTTATATATAGAAATCAGTAAATGATGTTTATTTACGGGAATCAGTAAATGATGTTTATCTACGGGAATCAGTAAATGATGTTTATTTACGGGAATCAGCAAATGATGTTAATTTACGGGAATCGGTAAATGTTGTTTATGTACGGGAATCAGTAAATGATGTTTTATTTATGGGATTAGTAAATGATGTTTATTTACGGGAATCAGTAAATGTTGTTTATTTACGGGAATCAGTAAATGATGTTTATTTACGGGATTAGTAAATTATGTTTATCTACGGGAATCAGTAAATGATGTTTTATTTACAGGAAGCAGTAAATGATGTTTATCTACGGGAATCAGTCAATGATGTTTATTTACGGGAATCAGTAAATGTTTATTTAGGGAATCAGTAAATGATGTTTATTTACGGGAATCAGTAAATTATGTTTATTTATGGGAATCAATAAATTATCTTTATATATAGAAATCAGTAAATGATGTTTATCTACGGGAATCAGTAAATGATGTTTATGTAATGATGTTTATTGACGGGAATCAGCAAATGATGTTTATTTACGGGAATCAGTAAATGATGTTTATTTATGGGAAGCAGTACAGTAAATGATGTTTATTTACGGGAATCAGTAAATGATGTTTATGTACAGAAATCAGTAAATGATGTTTATTTACGGGAATCAGTAAATGATGTTTATTTATGGGAAGCAGTACAGTAAATGATGTTTATTTACGGGAATCAGTAAATGATGTTTATCTACAGAAATCAGTAATGCTTCATGAAATGAATCTATCACCTGACAAGCGGCATTTATTTATGCGACTGATATACAACCGTCAGATAGATTATTTGGCAGCTACTACTTGTCAGTCTTCCAACTACGAAAGCCCAGAAGGCTCATTCGAGATTCAAAATTCAAAATACGAGATTCGAAATTCTAAATACGAGATTCGAAATTCAAAATACGAGATTCGAATTTCGAAATGTAAATTAACCAATCAAAATGTAGTGCAACCGCCTGTTACATGTACATACAAATATGTATCCGGCGGCCGTTCTCTGAAATTCCAATTTGATTTGGGAAAAGCCATCTGTAGCATTTGAAACAGCTAGGTGTAACACTTAGATTTCCTTTTCTCGAATACAGGAGACGGCTGATATCATCAAATCCCACGGTATCTACATCTATCACTTTAAAGAGAACTTTCCGGCTGATTTTGACATTAAAAGAGACCCTGGAATTGTGCAGGTGAACAGCATTTACCGCAGAATTGCTTACAATAGCCAAGCCAAGATTGACACAGCCATAACAGACCTTACAAACTTTCTTAACGGTATGTTTCACAACATTGTTTCAATTGTCCTTCTTTTTTCCTGAAGACGAGTCAAAGTAAAATTTAAAAAAAGTTATCGATTTCACTGGAAATGAAATACATGTAGTTGAGTACTTCGTGAAAGAATTCACTGGAAATAAACTAGTTTATACTTTCTCCAACCCTCTAATGAGATACATCACATACAGTGTACATGATTATGCAAATCTCATATATATTAAAATAATATTAGATACCAAAATTTGAACTTCATTTGAATGTCATGCGATTATTCGAACAAGTGAATAAATGCAAAATATAATTGCTCTACACAACAGTGGTTGACCTCGAAATCTGCATATTTTACTTCATCAAATATCAATACTCTCTGGCTGTAATTATACAGTAAAAGAGGGAGGAGGGGGTACTGAAATCACCTTGTCTGTCCATGCGTCCGTAGATATAATTTGTCCACAATATATCTTTAACATCTATGAACAGATTTTATTAAAACTTCGTGTATATCATATATGAATAATGAAGTTGTGTCCTGCTATTTTGAATGAAATTTTCTAACAGTCAATGAAGTTGTGCGGTGCTTTGTTTTCATTTGAAGGGTTGTTGTGATTGTCCAGAGTATATCTGTAAAACAAATAAACAGATCTAATCCAAACTTGGTGTACAATCTCTGCAGATAATGAAGCTGTACACCTCTCATTTTTATTGAGATTCTTTGACATTCAAGGACATTGTGGTTTTTTTCATTTTATAGGTGTTTTTCAACTTCATTGACTTAGTCATTTTCTTTTCGATTTTGTAATGATCTGTTCTTTCACAGAGACTACTGCATAAGTCTAATCTGAGAGGGTATAATGGAATCATCAGTCCATTTGTCTGTCTGCCCAACTTTCTGTGGATATGATTTTTTTTTCAAGAGACTAGAGCATGGACTTCCCCAAAAATGTGTACCCTCTTTATCATACCTCCTGTAACAGAGTTCCTTTTCATGTCAAAAAGATGTGTTTACTCTTCACTGAGCACAAATTCACTATTTCCCACCATCCAATGTGTCCTGTTGGGGTATTAGTCCCATGGATATTTTCATTTTAAAGGTGCTATTTCAACTTCATTGACTTAGTGATTTTCTTTTTAAATTTTGTAATGATCTGTTCTTTCACGGAGACAACAGCATTAGTTTAGGAGAGGGTATAATGGAATTATCAGTCCATTTGTCTGTCTGCCCATCTGTCTGTAGATGTGATTTTGTCGAGACAAATCCTAAAAGACTAGGGCATGGATTTTACTGAAAAGTTGTACACTATGCCACAATGATTAGTGATGGTTATTGAGGTCAAAGGAATTTAGTGTGTCATGTACCTATTATTCAGATGAAAAATAATGTTGAAAATCATGTCTTTCTTATCTTTAACTATGCAATATTTCAGTTATGCCTCTTTATCGATGATACCCGCGGGGATATTAGTCTTAATGGGACGGTTGTAGTTTTACATTAATGTAGACACGTACATCAAATCTAATATCATTATATCGTACATCCCTAAGTTAATTAAATGAATTCAAGAACTTTGCGCTTCCGTTGATGATGAGCATACCATAAAATGCACTTTCAGGCATTCCCGTCGGCGATATCTATGCCATAGCAACACAGAAGGATTTCAAGCGCGAAGACAGAGACTACAGCGCCCTCTATGACGCATTTGACGTCCTCGCTCCTTCCAATTCTTTTAGAACAGCCACGAGAGATGACGCGTATGTTGCCATCGGCTACAAAGGTGTGTATTGTTATACGAATAAATTCCGAGATGCTTAAGATCGCAATGTGTGAAAAGGTGCCTTTAAGGAGGTACTCTACATCGTCATAATGGCTGACTTCCCTTAAAAAACATAGAGGAAGAAATCAATATCAGCAATATTTGACTTTTCCTTTTCAATTTAACTTAGACGAGTAGCTCAGTATGTTAACATACCGATTACTGAACTGTAGGTAGCAGGTTCGAGTCCAGCAGGAGTTTTAAATTTTGTTCGGATTATCTTCTACTTAAACTGTATTTTATTTTATCAAAGCAAAGTAAATTTGAAAAATTTTCAACTTCAAAATATCATTGTACACACATGTCTCTTCCACTTCTCATCTACATCAAACTTCTCTGGTGTAGCATACCTCCTTAGCTTTGCACAATTAGAGAATTTATTTAAAAGAATATATTAATACATTTTTCAACTAAAATAACATTATCCAACATTTTTGTGACTGGTCGCAATCTAATCCCGAAGAATGTCTACTTAATTAACTAATTGTTTAGAAAGATAGAATTGTGTTGAAGGTGACCAGTCTTCTTTCGAGGAGGATTTGGATTCAACCGTTGGTACAAGTGACAGTACAGAAGCCATCGTTGTTTACAACATTGAGAACCGTGAACGGGAGCTGATTGTGACCTCAGAGAATCGATTTAATTCAAATTTCGGCATTATACAGTTCCTTGTTGTCAACACCTTATACACCCGTCCCATAATATCAGTCGTAGACAATGCTGGCAGCTGGAAAGCAGGTGAGACCAGTGTCTGGCATATAGAAAACAGTATACATCCAAAGATTCTAAATTTCAGGTTATTCAGGTCACTATCATTTGAAGGGTATTAATTATGATTTTCAAAAATATAGTACATGAATATGATAATTCTCTTTAAGTGTTTCTATTGGAGTTATTGTTCGTGAGTGTATTCATTAAGGAAGTCAATAAAAATATTTACCCTAATATTTTATGGATTTTAGAATTACGTGCAGAAACGGTGTCTAATCATTGAATTTTATAGATACTTAATCCTGTAGGTGCGCATGTACTTAGACACATCCTGTATTAAGGACAAGTTATGTAAAGAAAAATAAGGATGCATAGGTTAATATATATATATAATTTTGGACGTAATTAAGAATCCATGGGTATCAATTACATTCCATAAGATAACTTGTATTCATTTACTTTTAGAAACATAAATTTAATTTTCATTTTTCATCATTGTTTTGTTTTTTAAAAGGTTTGTGGCAAATGTCGTCAAATGTATTTTGAAATTGCTTATTGTAAAATAACGAATAAGTTTCTAAAACCAAACTCGTTATATAACGGCATTATTTACTGTAAATCGATCAGTAGAGACTATTTAATGTAAATCGGTCAGTAGAGATAGTTTACTGTAAAGCGGTTAGTAGGGCGCATGCTTCGTGAGCAGTAAGCCAGGAGTTCGAGCCTCAGATCCAATTAAGTCCTTTCCAAAAATAGATTCGAAATGTCTCTTCGCCAAGCTCTCTTGGCATCAGAGACGGAAGCTGCACGTGTCACGTTATACATCAGCTGGCCACGATTTCAAATGAAAAATGTTTAAATTTTATTTTCCCACTTTCAATGTTTACAATGCTTTAAATGTATAACTAAGGTATTTCTAGAGGTCGGCAAGAATGTGAACATCAGTTGTTGAGCAAGAAATGAGATGCAACAATAAATAGATGTCGTTAATTTTTATTTATACATACATGATCTTTCATGAAATCTTCCATGAAATATTTTCTCCCGTGGGGATCCGGGTTAGAATGGGTTCTTAGTACCCCCTTGCTTGTCGTAAGTGGCTACTAAATGGGGTGGTCCTTCGGATGAGACCGCAAAACCCGAGATCCCGTGTCACAGCAGGTGTGGCACGATAAAGATCCCTCCCTGCTCAAAGGCCATAAGCGGCGAGTATAGGCCTACATTTTGCAGCCCTTCACCGGCAGTGGTGACGTTTCCATACGAGTGAAATATTCTGAGAGGGACGTTAAACAATATTCAATCAATCAATCATGAAATCTTTTCTGTGTAATGAAGAGCTTAGTCGTGAAATAAACCATCCTTCTCCTTTTCAAATTAGTCAAATAAACTACTGTCATGTGACACTAGAACCCGATTTGCTGCTCTGGCACGTGTAACAGTACTAGTATTGTATTTTACAGGTGATCGCATCTTCATCACTTCCACTGACTATGACTGGAAACAGGTGGAGGACTTCACCGTGGTTCCCTGTGACAGTTCCCTGTGTTCCGCCACCACTGTCAGACTGGACCGTGCGTCCTTCTAAAACTTTCTCATGCAAATATATGTTTTAATGGCTAGACATTTTGCTTAATATCTTCAAAATTTGGAGAAGTTGGAATAACCCATTTCCTTTGCATGGAAGGCTGTATAGTTTTTATACATTTTTGCAGATCCTCTTGAATTTGACCACTATGGAGAAATTTACAAACGAGTGGACATGAGAGCGGAGGTGGGACTGATGACACGGCACATTGTCATTGACGCTGAAGTGTCCGAAGGAAACAGCAACGGAGGTCATGTCAAGGTTGTTTTTATTCTGTCAACTTTTATCTTAATTACTACCTTTGTTTTCTGTCTGGGAAAATAGTAAATGATTCACCATGTGGTATTATCGTAGCAGAACGTAAATGTAAGCAAATACTCATCATGAATTCAAAGGAACTACAGTATTTTCTTTCCAGCTTGGATAAAATTTACAGAGACCGTTATGTTATTACCTTTATTTTGTAGTTTTTGTACGGATTCAAGGATGTTCAGGTGGAGGGAACCGAACTTACCAATCTGGGACAACCTCTCATCTTGGGTTAGTCAAAATTCATGTGTTCCTTCATGTCTTTGTTGTTACATTACGATTATATCTTATACCAATGATTCTATTTAGTGCCTGAAACACACTATTATGCCCAGAGAGTGTATCTTCACAAGTCAAGACCCTTGATATCAGTCGCTATATAAAAGTTGGGCTCATTAGACCATTATGCAATCCACTATAAATAAAACATTCAATGGAATCACTGCATCTTGTTATGGTGTATATGAATACAAATGACGCGATCTCATACTGCTGTATTGATTAACACGCGCAATTGTAATATTCACACCACTAATTACGTTTATTGATAGTAGATCAAGTTTGGAAACCTTTTTGCTCAGGACAATAGTGCTTAAACAATTGAAATAGTCATAACTGTAGGTATCAATACACGTGGTTTTTTTTTTTTCAATTTGAATATCTCGCTTCGCGTTGCTATAAATAGAACCGCATTCTCATTGGTTCCCTACGTTTTGATAGTCACTGATGTCAAGGGTTAGTGCGAGGTGACGAATCAATAACCCTTGACTTGTGAAGATGAGAGGGTGACGCTTGTTCAAGACTTTCCATTTTATCCTATTCATTGAATTTGTATTCTAGGTAGATACCCTCTGCATTATCACATGTGTGATGACCTTGCCAACAGGACTGTGTACACTAAACAATCCTTCTTCCGCGGGAATTCGATCCATCACACGCAATTCCGCTGTATGACGATACACGGGACACACAACGCCAAGGTGGAGTATCAATATTACATTTACACGGGAATATTAAGGGAGGATAAAATTATTCATTCGCGTATGGGGATCAATGCAAATTGAAATGATTATTTATTCTAGCTACTTAAATCTTATAAACTATATTGTGTGTTACAAATTGGTATCACAGATAGGTTGAGAAAATTGCGATGCATACGATGTCATCAAATGGTCGTTATATAGAGATCGTATATGTACCTTATAAGACAGCTGCCTTTTCAATAAAAATGGGAAAATGAAATATCCATATCTTGTGATAAGTCATTCAAAACATTACTTTCTTTAACACCACTCCGAATCTATGCACGAGTACTCAGAAGTTGATATCAAAGAGAAGCTGGATTTCCGCATTGACAATATCTTCGTAGTCTTTTGTGATCAATTCTTCCAACAGTCTGTTGGAATTCCCATTGGCATCAATTTTGCTCCTTTATTAGCTGACCTGTTTTCATATTATTACGAGGCAGAATTCATTCAAAAGCTATATGAGAAGAAAAAATATCTTACTGTAGCCTTCAACATTTAGATATATCGATGACATTTGCATTATCTATACTCATTTTCATTCATATGTCAATCGATAAATTCTAGTGAATTCCAAATGAAAGACACCACATGGATACTTCATTAAACATTGATGTTAACGTGAAACTAACAACTCACCTTTATAACAATAAACGAGATTACTTCAGCTTCCCCATCGCGAACTTCCAATATCTGTGTAGCAATATTCCATTGTCACCTGCATATGGTGCTTATGTCTCTCAACTGATTTAATACATAAGAGCTTGTTTTGCATATGATCAGTTCTTAAATCTAGGCAGGCTACTGACAAACAAGTTGATGGTTTCAACAGTCTCGTTTAAAGTCAAAATTCCACAAATTCTATGGTTGTTATACGTGTAACGATCTAATTTATAAATTTATACTGTCTGGCATGTTTGATATCAATTGTTTGGCCATTCTTTACATACTGATTTTGACTACGCATAACTCCTTTTACTTGATCAAGATATAGGGCTAACGGTGGATGTGACCGGTCGACAGGAGATATGCTTACTTCTCCTAGGCACCTGATCCCACCTCTAGGGTGTCCAGGGGTCCGTGTTTGACAAACTCTCTATTTTGTATTACTTATAGGAGTTATGAGATTGATCACTGTTCGTTATTTTCAACTTTCATACATACAATTCGTATTTACTTGCATGATCATCTCCTAATGAACCAAGCCATATAACCTTTCTAGTGTGATTTGTGCGTGTATTATTTGAAAAACATTTTCACATTTCGTGTCTGGACGTAGGCTGTTTGAGTAATTTGCTTCATTCAAATAAAACATGTTTGTTGTACTCATCTTTGGATCCACCATGGCTAATTTTTTTAATGTTTTATATACTTTTTTCAACACTGGACAGTCCAGAGGTTGTTTCCATGAATAACGTGTACCGATATAAAAATTGTAATCTTTCAAACAAAAGGGATCCCCCTATCTCTCTCATCAAGTAGTTATTGTAAAAAAAAAATGTGAAACCAAAAATAAAAAAGTTTACTAGTAATTACTTTCCTCTCAACATCACTTTCTCTTAATCTCTTTCGTGGCTTAAGAACTTCAAGTTTGATATTTGATATAGCATAACATAAAACATTATATAAATTCAAATATACTTCGATTTCAAATAATAATCGGAGCCCCTATAAACTAGACTCGCGCCCTATTTTTCTTTAAATACTCTTCAACTTTAATTTCTGTATAGATTATTGACTGCGTTTGCTACGATTGTGTGGGCCATGGATTCTTCTTAGAGGATGGAGGTGAAAAGAACACGTACATGCGTGGTAATTTGGGACTTGGACAGCGTAAATTTGTGGGCACGACTATACTAGACGTCACTGGGGCCATTCCCACTGATCAGTACGTATTGAACACATAATGTATAAAATACATTCATTACTCTTGTTCTTAATTCTACAATATACATTTGTAATTATCACAAGACAAAAGAAGTTTATTTCAATTCGTGGATGTTGAAAACATACCTAGGTGCATTCTGCGTTTTCCCCAGTAAGATATCCATATTTTTGTCTTAGATTGAAAGGTTAAATAACATCCACAAGAAGCAATTCTTGGTGGTTTTCAATCAATTATTGATTTTTGTTGAGGCTGATAGAGCATTCCGCAAGAACCTAAAAACCACTCTTGTTAAAGCGTGAATATGCCTTGTGAATGTAAAATTCAGTACAATATCAAGGATTCCATGTGCAATCTCGTGCAACCTGAATTTTGATCCAGCATACAAATACCTGCATGTATGCCAATTGTATCATGTCAAGTCAAAGTCAACCACTTTGTCATTTTATTACCATGTTTTATTTAAATTCTTTCTATTGCTTTATCATTTCCTTTATAGCTCTTGCAGGTCTTTTATTAGTATATTATCATTGATTATTAGCACCAACATTGTACAGCGCATAGAAACTATTTGTAATTTTGCGCTTTATAAATGAATAAAATAATAATAATAATAATAGAAGTATTATATTAACCAAAACACAAGTGAAGAATTGGTTTGAATTATGATATCACGAGATTCATGTTCTGATCTATTATATTTGATTGATATATATCAATGATGATAATTAATAATACATGTATATTAATTTCTTCAATAAATGCACATGCATTATGCATTGCTATGTATATGTGCATAATACATGTATATAAAACTCGAGTCTGTCACATATTCATGACTTTCTTCAGAAAATTTAAGACTTCTCCATTTTTGCGTAACATTACTATGTTGTATATCAATCACGTTGATGTCACAATAAACAATAGTACTGATGTCACAATAAACAATAGTACTGATGTCACAATAAACAATAGTACTGATGTCACAATAAACAATAGTACTGATGTCACAATGCCAGTATACTTACATCCATTTATACTCTCACTTTTATGTAAAATACTAAATCTCTATAAAAAAAATTACGCTATTTCCGAGATATCAGCTATTGTAGTGACCGCTTTGGTGGGTACATTTATCATAGCCTAGTATTTATAGATAACGATAAAAAGTTTTGAAGGTGTAATTTTGTTTATATCAGCCGTTGTTAAACATTAGAATGACTATATTAAGAATAATTTGTTTGAATTAGGCCATTAAATTGAATATGAAATTATAATTTATTTCCTTTTCGACACGAATGATACTTTTATCAAAGAAAAATGATGATTATCTATTTAGTGTATAATTTATTATCAAATACTCATAAACTTACTAAATTTGTGTTTCTCTGGAATTCAGGTAATTGCATGACAGGTGGTAATCATCCTTTAGGCTATATATGAATGCAGTAATTAATAAGCATTTGTACCCACCACATGTGAACGAAAACATACTTTGCGTCTCACCATACGTAAGAGTTCATAAAAGGGAAACAACTATTGCGGAACTAAGAAATTGCGTAATATAAATTCAGTTCAGTCATGACAATTTCAAAGGAACCCTCATGCAAGAGTAATATGATAATTCTTAGAGTAGAGGATATGCGGACAGTTCATGTGCGATTATAAGAATTTATCGAAATTACTTTCAACGAAGTCGTCATCAATGAATTGTAAAATTTATCCATACCAGCAAATTTTTCATAAATTGTATGTAATTTTTAAGGACAAAAGGACCAGTGACGTTTTGGATAACCAATCCAAAGACAACTGTGTTAAACAATGTGGCTGCGGGTGGTGACGTACGTATATTGATGTAAAATATTGCATTTTTATGTAATTCAACGTTAGGATAGAGTGAAATGAATTCATGATATTGAATTTGAGTGAACAATTCGTCCATATCAAATTCGTTTCATTAATTATTGTTCAGTTTAACCCATGTTATGAAGCAGTGGGTGTATATGATATTAATAGAATCCTTCATTAGTACGAGTGTGGGATTGGGAGATTCCACCGAGGGGACAAGATTCGCTGTCTAGGACGAATCTTCGTCACTAAAGTGTGGGTGAAATGCGACTCGTGTGGGATAGGGAGATCCCACATCTGGAACAACATTTGCTGTCTAGGACTCAGCATAGCCTCGTCCTAGACTGCGAATCTTGTCCCCTCGGTGGAATTTACCTATCCCACACTCGTACTAATGAAGGGTTCTATTAGTCTCACATGGATAAAGTTGATCTCACACTGCTGATAATGTGAGAAAAGTACATTCATCTCTCTCTCTCTCTCTCTCTCTCTCTCTCTCTCTCTCTCTCTCTCTCTCTCATGGTGTTTAGCCATTAAGTTTGGATATTTCCCTATTCACATATTGTTGACATGTTACATTATATAACAAGTGTATTCATTAAACGTTTCAGGGTATCGGTATGTGGTTTGTGTACCCGGATCTACCCACAGGACCGTCCAGAACCAAGAATTTCATGCAGTTAAAAGAGGCGAGAAACACAAAGATTACCCTGTACAAAAACAATGTCCATCACTCCTACGGAAGTGTAAGCACTATATATATATATATATAAAGTCATTTTTTGTACATATAGATGTATACAATTTATATATGTAAACGTAACTAAAACATTGACCGAGAAAATGCATACATGTCCAAAATACTGTTACATGCATATGTCAATATCGACAATGTACATGTATCTTGTATTAGATGTTACTCCGAAAATGATCATGGAATGTAAAACTACTGCAGGCCGGGCTGTTCGTTGACAACATCGAAGCAGACGACTTGACCGTGAGTGGGTACAATAAGTACAACCCTAAGGAGGACCCGCTAGACACAGATTCTGCCTCTGTGGCCGCTGTGTTTGAAGGAATAACTGGTAATGAACATGTAATTATCTACATGTATGATTGAAATATTACAGAACTGTTCGAATATTTTGTTATATACTACATGTATATATACTTGCATTGCTATTCATTTTATAGACGGACAATGTCTAAAAAAAAAAAAAAAAAAAAAAAAAAAAAAAAAAATAAAAAAAAATTCTGTTGTAAATTTTGAAAGCTCTCACCATATTACCACCAATATTTCTGCTACTAACTGTGTATAGGAATATATTTATGCTTACAATGTTTCTGTCTTCCATATCGTTCATGATAGCCACTGATTTCTCTATGAATGTGATAAATGAGCGTATGAATCTCGATAGTTATAGTACGACTATTTTAACAGCTGGGAATTCCGACAGAAAGGAAAGTGAAATGTAATAATAGAAAATAAATTTCATTTTTGAAAAATACCTAAGGTTATGAACTGCAACACTTGCATATACTATTCACGAAGTGCTATAACGCTCTTCAAGTGTGCTGACAGAAAGCGGCACAGTTCAGGACTTCTCCTGATAGCCGTTAGTTATTATATTTCGTTAACTCTGTGAATTAGAGGTTGATACATAATATTTTATTAAATACATGTAGTCAGACGCAAGTTCACACTTCAACACCAAACACGTTTTCACTTAATTTCCAATTTTTCCGGAACTTGGTCTCCAAGATCGAAACCATAAACGATCAAACGGTCAATATCCGGATAGCTCTCCACGACATGGTCATTGATAAAACAATATACCCCCCACCCCCGGCAGAAAAAAAATCGTTAGCCCAATTTTATAAGATCAATGTCATATAGAGAACAATACGCGCAATATGTACATGGTATAAATTACTAGGCATGCTGAAATATACTGTAGAGGTCAAATGAAAAAACGCCACACTAGACAGAAACTCCTAGTGTATACATGGACGAGGGACAGGCTATATACGTACTACTAGACAGATTGAAGGATTCAGTTTTAAAAAATGAGATGACAAGAGCAACATGTAAAACTTCAAGCATCCATTAAAGTACCCCGGTATGTAATTCTGAGAAATGGCTCACAAAGCAATCTAGAGCAGTGACTACACGAAAATGGATACCATTTATGTTGTTTGAATTCCCTTTCATGTTCTAAACTTTCCGAATGAGAGGTTGATATTTAATATAAATGATCATACTCAGGTTCACTTCAACACAAAACACGTTTTCACTTTCCAACTTTCATTCCAAACTACCCCGTCGAGGGCTTTATGTGCAAACGACCTCTGGCGGAAGTTTGTTTTTATTCCGGAACTCGGTATGATCCTTAACATCAAAACCGTAAACGATCAAAAAGATAATATCCGTATACCGGTAGTTCTTTATGGCATGACTAGTGATATAACACAGTCACGTGTTTTATCCAATGACATGGTGGCATTTTAGTCCGAGGACATATAAATAATTATATGCGCAAAACAGCACCCCCCCCCCCCCACCCCCTGAATTATCATCTTTTGAAGTAAATGTTGTCCAATTACTGTAGGAATACCACACGGAAATAGAATACTAGTACTCATAACACAATATAGTATATACACAATATGTAATCAGACGTTGATTTTAAACAATGTTTTGTTTTATATTGTTGGACTTGTAATCAAATTCTTGTTTTATCAGCCTATAAAAATAAAGTACAGAACGCCTGGATCCGTGGGACACCGATAATTGTCAAGGAGTCCTCGTAAGTATATAACTTCAAAACAGTCAAATTATAGTCAAAACTAGGAGAACAATTTAATGAGCAAGTTTAAAAATTATGCAGCCTCAATGTACATTGAAATACTTTGCATCGAGATATATTGTATCAAGGATAACGGAAATGATAGAGAGATTCTGTTTTATTACTGTTCCGCAAATCATCAATATTTTGTCCCAAAACTGGATTTTGTTTTTGCAGGTTTGCAGACAGTCGGTTTGGGGCAACTATGATCAAGTAATTTTATTTAAATTATTTTTAGAAATCACATTTGATTTTGAAATAGAATAAGAAAAATCTATAGGATACACAAGGATGAGAAATACGGTGGGTGTATCGCATTCAATTACACATATCGTTTTAATTGTTAGATGTTTTGTTTCAAGTTAATGTATATCTAAAGAGACATTGCTTGCATGTTACTCGTGTGTAAGTAGCATGTTCTTTACAGTTCTTAAACCAGACTTTACATAGGCTTATATGTAATTAATATTTTTAAACACACCGGTATCTTACGTAAGAATTTAAACTCTATAATTGTCATTTCGAACAGAAGCTAAATCTTTTCCATACACATTGATAACATATCGACTTGTAAATAACCTTTTACAACAAATGATCAATTTTCGCCTTCACTTCTAGGATTTTGAAAAAGAATGTCAGCATATGATAAGTCCCATAATACACCAAACCAAACCACCTGTCTGAGAGGAAGTTCTCGAATAAACATACTGAATGAATGAATGACATGTGTTGGGCATCATCCTAGAATTCCCCATGGGCATGACCGTACTTGTCACATGAACTAACACATTTACTATCAAGAGAATAGACAAACCATCGTCAGTCAAAATACTGTAAACTTTGACAGGCACAAAGATGATTAATTAAACAACCGCTAAGTATTTTTTTAAAGAACTGTCATATTAATTGTAATTTTTAAACTATACTGGGTGGGTGTAAATATGAAATGTACAATATCACAACCTGAACAAAAAATTACATTATGGCAACTATTGTCATATTGTAATTTTTGTATTTCAATACACCACCTAGTAAATTAAAATACAGTCTGTGATGACGTCCGTCGGTCTCGGGAGACTATAGAGTCTGTGCCTGGAAATTCAGTTGCTACTGACAGAGGAGCAGCGACGGATGTGACGGTAGAGACTGATGTGGGAGCGACATGCGCTGTTACAGGTGTTGCATGTGAATGCGGCGTCTTCTGGTGTCCTCTGGTTGTTTTTGCAGCGGGTGTGCCTGTCTGCAGCTGCTTGTCTGAGCTTGGCTTCCCCGCTTTGGAGTCCTCTACCAAGCTCCTGTCTCCACCTGTCACGGACACTGGCGATCTCCTCCCATCTGTCTGCGCCCATGCCTAAAGACTTGAGGAGGTCGCGCTTGCAGACATTCCTGAAGCGGAGTTTGAGGCGTTCTTGGGCTCTCGTGCCGGTCACCAGCTCCCCGTACAGCAGGTCTTTGGGGATCCTCCCGTTTGGCATGTGGTGGACACGGCCCAGCCAACAGACGTGACGTTGCTAAAACAGTGTGAAGAGACTGGGAATCTGGGTGCGTGACAGAACTGCGTTGTTGGTCGTCTTGTCGCTCGATTTGATGCCCATGATGCGCCGAAGGCTGATCATAAGGAAAACGTTCAGCCTGCGTTCTTGTCTGGATTACAGGGTCCATGACTCACTTCTGTACAACAGTGTGTGGTAAACTGCCACCTTGGTGTGTTCTGTCAATTCGCCGTTTTCCCACACCTTCTTCGTCAGTTTGCCCAGAGTTGTCGCTGGGCGTCCGATACATCTGTTCAGCTTGACATCCATGGAGAAGTTATCCGTCATCGTGAAACCGAGGTCGGTAAACTCACGCACCACAACCAACTCATGACCCTTGATGATGATTGCCGGAGGCCGTTCTACACCCTGGGCCGTTATGTATGTCTTTGTCATGCTGACAGTCAAGCTGAAGGCATCGCAGGCTCGGGAGTAGCTATTCATGACACTCTGTAGCTCTTCCTCTCTGTGTGTGTGGCAACTGCTGCATCATCGTCAAAGAGCATCGTCAAAGAGCATATCCTTGATGAGCACCTCGCGGACATTGGTCTTAGCTTTCAGGCGGGGAGGCTGAACAGCTTCCCATCTGACGTGGTATGGAGGAAGATGTCTTCTGTAGACTGTCCAAAGGCGTATTTCCGCACGATGACAAAGAAAATGCCGAAAAGGGTCGGTACAAGCATGCAGCTCTGCTTAACGCCACTGTTTTGGACTCGTAGCTTTTTTATTCCTTCGTACATTCTACGGATGTTGCCTGCATCGGCTGACGACAGAATACTTTCACAGAGTTGAAGCCAGTAGTCGATGGTGCAGCGTCTTGCTATCCCCTGGGCTTTGCTTCTGGCTGAGAGCAGTGATGACTGGGTAGGTTGGTGTTTGTGCTCTAGTAGTGCTGTTCGTTTTTCCTCCAGCACAGTGTTGAGCTCGTTTGAGTTTTCTTCAAACCAATCTTGTGTCTTCCTCTGCTTTCTCCCACAAATTGTAAGTGCAGTGTTGTAGATCGCGTCCTTCGGGTGGTTCCACTTCTGCTGGCATCGTCTTATTGCGGGCTTGTCTGGAGTGATTTTACCAGGGTTTCTGCAATCATCTTTGCTTTTTCTGGATGTTTGATCACACTAGCATCGATTCGCCTCTTTCCTACGGGCTTTGCGCGGTGGATTTTCTTTGGCTGTAGTGTTGATTTTGCAGCAGACCAGGGAGTGATCTGTGTCGCAGTCAGCACTCTGGTATGAACGTGTAAGGAAAACGTTCTTTAAGTTTCAGCGCATTGTGAGAATAAGATCCAGTTGGTGCCAATGTTTCGCCCGTGGATGACGCAATGATACTTTGTGCGGGGGCTTGGTCAGGAAGTAGGGGTTGGTGATGCATAACTCGTTGTATGTACACAGCTCAAGCAGTTGTTCTCCGTTTTCATTTAAGCTCCCGATTCCGAAGCGACCAAAGCAGGTTAGCCAGGAGTCATGGTCTGTGCCAACTCTCGCGTTAAATTCTCCGAGTAGCAGCTGCTGCTCGTTGCTAAGGATTCCCTGGACCACTGATTACAGCTGGTCGTAAATTCATGTTTGGCTTCCTTCGAGGAGCAGAGGGTAGGAGCATACACACTGATAAGGTTTACAGGCCCATCCGAAGTGTGAAGACGCAGGGCTAAGATTCTCTCTGTTCCACCTTCACTGGGTTCTATCATCGCCAGGAGTGAGTTTCTGATGGCGAATACCACACCGTGTTCTCTAGTCTCCTCTGGGCTCTTCCCTTGCCAGAAGAATGTGTAATCCTTTTTGCGCAGGGTACCTGAGTCTGCAAAGCGTGTATCCTGAGGCGTCGCAATGTCCACATGAAAGGTGAAGATAACGAACAGTGATCAATCTCATTACTCCTATAAGCAATACAAAATAGATAGTTGGGCAAACACGGACCCCTGGACACACCAGAGGTGGGATAAGGCGCCTAGAAGGAGTAAGCATCCCATGTTGACCGGTCACACCCGCCGTGAGCCCCATATCCTGATCAGGTAAACGGAGTTATCCGTAGTCAAAACCAGTGTGCCAAGAAGGGCCTAACAATCGGTATGAAACATGTCAGACAGCATTTGACCCAATGATATGTTCTATTGACGAACTAGATCGTTATAACGACCATAGAATTTGCGAAATGCTGATTTCAATCGAGACTGTTGAAACCCCCGTACCATCAACTTGGTTGTCAGTAGCTTACCTCGATTTAAAAACTGACCATGCGCAGAACAAGCAATTTCAACAGTCCTTTGTTGATCACCGCTGTTTTACGCATGTCGCTGATCACACGCAGGTCTTCAGACAGTCCTGGTGTCATAGTTTTTACTTTCCAAATTGCCAGCTTGGGTGCTGGCATTCTTTTTTATCCTTCTTTGTCTTGTCTGGTGCATGATTTTCAGTCCATCAGACAGGCTGCTCCCAGCCCTAAGCTCGACACACACAGTTAAGCAGGCGGACTATGGTGGGACAATCTTTTCTGGCTGAGGACTGCCCAGCTGAGGTAGCTGTCCAGTGAGGCGCGATAACCTCTCTCACTGTCGGGAGCAGCCCCCGGCACCTTGCTCTACGCCAATCGAATGAGACTATATAACTGGTAGACTGCTGCTACCCGTGTTTTTGCCGTCGCGGATGAGCCAACGCTGGAGTGTCCTCTCCAGGGCGCAAGCCTGGGCAGGGTTTTATGGGGGAACAAGCTGTTGCCCGCGCAGACCCCCCTCTCCACGTCACCAGTGTAGTCCAAGGGAGGGGCAAAAGCCGATACAGCTTGCAACTGAAGACGTCGCAGAGGTTACCAGAGTGAGGTTGAAAGCAAATGCAAACTGCCGTAGGGACTCCGACTCCTAATTTTCCCTTAGGGTTGACTCCCGAAGCCTTACCCGTGGTTGGGTATGCCGCAAAGCAGCCGATGTTTGAAATCAAGGCTTTCCTTCCCCTAGATGGGCTACCTTCCCAGGTTGACGAGCCACGATCTATCCGAAGCATCTGGTTTTAAGGCGACAGAGATCCGCCCTCGCCCCTTCTTCTATTACCCGGTAGTAGAAGCAGTTCCGTCGGGCTTACAAACTAAGCCACACGGGCAGGCTAGGAGTTGGACTTGGTTGTCAAAGGCTATTTGAGACGCACGCCATAAGGAGCATTTTATAAGCGCTGGGAGCTTATTCCCTGGAACCAACATACAGAATGACAGAACCGTGAAATCAATTAAAGTCTTGTGGACATACCACAAACTACAAGTAATTCACATCATTGAAATATGTAATTTTATGGTGTAGCCATGATTTGCATAAATATCAACATTTGTGTTGTCGTTTTTCGTTTGGAATTACATGAAACATCCTATACGCGTCATATCCTATTTCTCATATATACAGTTTAGTGCTTGTCAAGGTTGTTTTGCTAACTATAGATTAAAGCTGATGAGACTACATTCATGATAATACATAATCAGCTATTTGTCTGACAATAAAGAGGTTGGCTGGAATAGAATATCAAAGACATTACAATAACTTCAATATGTTGCCTTCATTGATATAGTATTTTGTTTTACCTCTGATACGGGTTTTATTTCATAAATCATTAAAATATATACCTTATATAAAGCATTAGAATTTATATGCTCTACATTTTCCGCAGAGAAAGAAATATATGGGTGGAGTTTGTTAACAATGTCGTCGTTGGATATTCTGATAACCTAGGAAAGCCTAATAATGGATTCACACGATCGTTCCCAACAAATCCGTAAGTCAGAATTTTCAAAATACTTTACTGGGTGTTGTACACAATTTGTACAAGTTTATGCTCAAGTCTATTTGGATTTTTCTGGTCTTTTTATTTTGAAGCGCTTAATATTACAGCTAACTAGAATATATCCATCTTCCAGGAGATCAATTTGCCTTTTTTTTTTCCATCTGTCAACCGGTATTCTTTTATGTAACGGTCAAATAATAAAAAGCAATTGGGCAATTTTGTTGTCCAGACCATATACATGCAGTTTTTTGCCTTTGATGTTTAGTATGTGGGTATACCATGAAAAGACAATGTATCACGTGCCATTTTTGCTTACATTTGACCTTGACCTTTACTGTGGAATCATCATTTTTCGTGGGGTATTGATGTTCGTGGATTTCGTCGGTCACTCTCACCCACGAATTTACACGTTCTCAAACATTATTTTAAACCAAATAGAGTTATCCATCCTAGTGACATCGTATCTCTTACCGACGAAATTACGTCTCTACGAACAAGCAAAATTTTGCTTACCCACGAACATTGGCCCCCACGAATTAAAATGATTCCACGGTATGTAAAGGACAATCAATAGAGTTTTTGGGGCATTTTTCCTGTCCGGACCATAACTTTGTCTTTTAACATACATGTAGGCCTTTGATATTTGGTATATGGGTATTCCATGAGAAGACAGTGTGTTCTGTGCAATTTTTGATGACCCTTGACCTCTTATGTAAAGGTCAAATAATAGAAATTTTGGGCTAGGTCTTTGATATGAAGGTGAAGATAACAAACAGTGATCAATCTCATGACTCCTATAAGCAATACTAAATAGAGAGTTGGGCAAACACGGACCCTGGCTATACCAGAGATGTTGGTATACCATGATAAGACAGTGTGTAACGTGCCATTTCTGATTACCTTTGTCCTTGACCTTTAATGTAAAAGTAAAAAAAAAAAATAGAAATTTTGGGGCAGTTTTGTTGTCTGGACCATAACGTTTTTGTCTTTTGACACAGGCCTTTGATATTTGGTATGGGGGTATACATGTACTATGATAAGACAGTGTGCCGTGTGCCATTTTATTGCTGACCTTTGCCCATGATCATTTATGTAAAGATCAAATGTCAAATGATAAATCTTTGGAGCATTTTTTGTCCGAACCATAATGTTTTTGTCTTTTAAGGTAGGCTTTTCAAAATTATTTGGTATGTTCACAACATTATTCCTTGTTTGAAGCGCATACTAGTATACATAAAGGTAAATGTTATGTACCGTAAGTCTTGATTTTCCACTTTAAAGATGATCACTAAATGCTTTTTAAAAACAATGGAAAGTGGAAGGAGAGACATCATTTTTAGTGTGCTAAAACAATTCATCCTAGTTCCTACTTGTATTTATCAAGCACTTCAATATTACTATGTACAATTTCTTTAAGCTACGTTGTGGAAACTGAATACATGTATATGTGTATCCTAGATGCATATCATGAATTTAAACTTGCAGCCCCCCAAATGCTGTAGGGTACAGATTTAATAAAGGACCAGTTTACGTACGAAACACGTGGTTCCATGGATTTACATCTACCTCTCTCTACAACGCCTCAGCTCTTTCAAACAAAAATTGTTTTACGCACATGAACCCACAGAATCAGGTGGAGAACCTCTTATTCAGCTTCGATGATGTAAGTAAACTGTATCTTATGCTGTTCTGTCTCAATATTGATTACAGAATCGTTATCACCACAACTGTATGTTGTCGGTTGAAATATCAAAAATTTTCATTCATTTCGGTTGAATTGTTTTGGGGTTGGGGGGGATTGTATTTTAAAAAGGTCTGGCTTGAATATATTTATTCACAAATATGAATTAAGCACAGATTTATGAAAAAAACTAACGGACCTAAAATTACAATTTCCAGCCCGTTTTATAGAATTACACGTGACTTATTTTTCGTGCTGAAAGTCATGGTATAGGACTATGTATTTGTAGGTGCCATCTTAGATTAATGACGTAATGCGCTTTATGTAGACTGAATGTAGTTTATCGCAGATAACACTCATCCACACATAAAACATTCGGCGCCGTCCGAAATTTTTGAAGAGATTCATTCACTTGTTAATTGTCATCAACAGGGACCGGGTAATCGCTTTCTGTTCCAAAAGTGCAACGATCTTCGGAATGATGAAGACGGAGTGTTTACCTTGAAAGATATTGGTAATGGGTTGACCGGAAGTACAGAGTCTGAAGACGTAACATTGGTATATAACCATCCTTTCCACGTCACGGATCAGTGTAAACATAGAAATGGTTGGAACGTCGCTTTCTGTCCGTATAATTATGGAGAGGTATGAGGGAAAAGTATTAATCTCTAAAACATTTATTATCAATATGGATATTGTAGTGCAAAATGACTTACAGTTAGTATGAAATCTAGATACATGTACTTTGAAATATAATGGTTAATACCATCATTTTATAGATGGTAGTGTCATATCCCACTGATGAGGAGTTGAGCATTTACAGAACCGACGGAAACCATCCAAAACGAAGCATACTAAATAAAGCATTTATCGCCATTCTTGGTGAATCCAACCGAAATGAGAACAATTTTCAATATTTAATGGCCTTTGAGGATGGCATGCCAGCAAGTGTTTCCATTTTAGGAGAGTCGGTTACGAAGTATGTACAGTGTATATTGATGGATGCTTGAAAATATGAGCATGTATATAGGTTTAGGCGATAAATTACTGTGTATATCTTCATCCATTCATTACATGATGTTATATTAGTATGAATTACTTCATACATCATATTAAGTGGGGCTTTTTTTCTCATAAAAATTAGCTTATTAATTAATGCCATTGTGTCATTAGGTCGGATACCGCTCTGTTGGCGTACTGCGTGCCACGGGATGCTGTTTTAAAATTTACCTATAGAATCAACAACGTTAAACAGTCCACTCAATCTGTCAGCTCTCTGACTGATGTTCAGGGTGATAATATTGGAGGCAATTACTATTTCGACTCAAATGTGGGGTAAGTCTCTCTCTCTCTCTCTCTCTCTCTCTCTCTCTCTCTCTTACCTGAGCTAAAAGCTCAAGTGAATTTTTCTTTAATCCAGCGTCCGTTTGTAAACTTTTAACATTTTCGACTTCTTTCCAAGAAACGCAGGACTGATTTCAACTAAACTTGCCACAACGCATTCAAATTTGTTCAAATGAAGTGTCACATTCTTCTTGAAGTGGAGATAATTATTTTAAAATTTTGAAAATTTTGTAGCGTTTTCAAAAATCTTTTTTGGAATCACAGGGCCAATTTCAGTCAACCGTAACACAAATCCTCATTGGTAAAAGTGGATTCAAGTTTGTTGTTTGAGCCATGCTCCCTCTAAGATAATCAAGAAAAGGCAAAAATATGGTGGGGTCATTTAAGAATCTTGTCAAGAACTACTGGGTCAGAAAAGCTGAAATGTTCCTAAAATATTTCTGACATTAAGTAGATTCACGTTTGATCCAGTTATGGTCCATGGGGTGTAGGATGGGGCCACAATAGGGGATCAAAGTTTAAAATTGAAATTTTAAAGGTTTATATAAAGCAGCTTCATATATCATTAAAAATTTCTATAAAAACAAGAAAAAGTCTGAAACCTTGTTCATATCAAAACATGTTGGCAAAAATTATGTTTATAAAGAACTCTGTAGACAATGTCACCAAAAGTATGGGCTTAGATGGGATACCAGCCAGATTTCTCAAAGATGCAGCACCTATCATTAAGCTTCCCATTACATTTCTGATAAATCAGTCTATATCCGAAGAAACAGTTCCCGAAGAACTCAAAACTGCCAAAGTTAAACCTCTTTTCAAGAAAGGTGATAGATTAAAACCAGAAAACTATAGGCCAGTAAGCATTTTAAACATTGTGTCTAAAATTTTAGAAAAAGCAATATACAATCAACTCGAAAGTGTTCTTATTAATAATAACATTTTATATGACTTTCAATCAGGATTCAGAAGTTCATTTTCTACAGACATCTGTTTAGTGCATCTCACTGATCATATCAAATCAAAATCAGCTAAAAACCTTTTTGCTGGGATTCTTCTTCTTGACCTTCAGAAAGCTTTTGATACAGTTGATCATAAAATACTATGTGAAAAATTGAATGTCATCGGCGTTAAGTCAGTGGCTCAAGGCAGTTTACTTGGGCCTCTTTTATTTCTAGTATATGTGAATGATCTTAGTGCAAGTATTGATCCTGATTGTAAGGTTTTATTATATGCAGATGACACAGCCATTTTATTCTCTCATTCTAATACAAACATTATAGCTAAGAAATTATCATTAATGTTAGAAAAATGCCATGACTGGTTGGTAGACAACAAACTCTCACTTCATCGGGGAAAAACTGAAAGTATTTTGTTTGGACCACAACGCAAGCTTAAATCCATCGATAGTAGTTCTTTTTCCATAGAATGTAAGGGTATTAAAATAGATTGTAAATCATGTGTTAAATACTTAGGAGTTATTTTGGATAATGTATTGTGTGGAGAACAAATCGTTGATGGTATTATTAAAAAAGCACATGAACGCCTGAAATTCTTTTACAGACAGAAATCATTTCTATCTCTACTGTCCAGGAAATCTCTTTGTAATGCTTTAATTCAGTGTCATATTGACTATGCATGTACATCGTGGCACGAAGGTTTGACTGTTAAGCTTAAGAAAAAAACTACAGATTATTCAAAACAAAGTGATTAGATTTATCTCCTAGAAGTAGTATCAACGCTGAAGTATTTGAACATTAGCAATAGATTATTTGAAAAATAATTTTAGACGAAATTGTTCATCCAGATCAACTAGATCAAGTAAGCTTAATTTCTTTTTACCAAGCGTTGAGAAAATGGAATCAGAAACTTTTTATTTTAACGGCATCAAGGACTGGAATTCTTTCCCTGATAAAATAAAATGTATAAACAATAGATTTTCATTCAAATCTGCAGTTAAAAACATTTACTCAATGAAATGAAGAAAATGGCAGATAGTGACTTCTTGTATTATTGATCCACATTGTCTTGTTCATACATATTTATTATGTTCCCCAAACAAAGTTTGGGAACATATTGTTTTTACTCTGTTTCTTATTATTATTATTATTATTATGTTCCCCAAACAAAGTTTGGGAACATATTGTTTTTACTCTGTTTCTTCTTCTTCTTCTTCTTATTATTATTATTATTCTTTTTCTCCGGTACTTTTTTGTCCGGTAGTGTTCTCAGAAACTACAAAAGGGATCGATATGAAACTTTCCAGGATGATAGTATAGCGTTTGTAGATGTGCATAGTGATAGTCATTTTGTTTGCACGTGCATGCACGCGCGGGCACATGCATTGCAATTTTGGTACAAAAAATGGAAAATCAGAATATTGAAGGAAGCGATATAAAACCTAAATAGGATGATAGTATATCATTTGTACATATGAAAAATAATAGTTATTTTGCCAGCACGCGCACGCATGCGCGTGCACGCGCATTACAAAATTTGTACGCTAACTTTGGAATCAGTCTAACTTTTTTGTTGTTCATTGAAATGGCTTGAAATTCATATCATAGGTAGATATTGAGACCCTTAACTGATTTACATGGTCAAAATTACCAATTTGCACGCGCATGCACGTGTGCTTCATTTTGATTGGATAATGCTAAAACGTTTGTAACTATCTTATTTATGAAGCGAATGAGATGATATTCACAGCATATGTAGACAATATGTGTATCTATATGTTGGTGTAACAAAAAATGCCAACGCACACGCGCATGCGCGTGCAACGTTTTTTAAATGTTCAATTTTTAAAGGACGATAACGTTTTTGTTTTTCATCAAATTCTATTCATATTAGGGGTTTAGATGTATCTTGGTACTCCTTACAAATTGCTGTGGTTAGAATTACTGCTCAGCACGTGCATGCACGTGTGCTGATTTCTGATTGGACGATTTTAAAATCGCTATAACTTCCTTATATTTGGTGGAAACGTTATGAAATTCACACTGTGGGTATATGATACAAATGCCTGTTGAACGACATCAACAAAAATTTGGAATCATACACGCGTGCGCGTGTATGCACGTGCAACACTTTCTTTCATTTCTTGGTACTGAAATGACCATATTGAACGTACTACATGTAATTAAAGGCTAAAATAAAATGATTTTTTCCTATAGATTCACAAGGACATCACTTTTTAATTGGGGGAGGTTTGGGGAACATCTGTAACGGTCCCCGTTACAATTAGAACTAGTTATTATGTTCCCCAAACAAAGTTTGGGAACATATTGTTTTTACTCTGTTTCTTATTATTATTATTATTATTATTATTATTATTATTCTTTTTCTCCGGTACTTTTTTGTCCGGTAGTGTTCTCAGAAACTACAAAAGGGATCGATATGAAACTTTCCAGGATGATAGTATAGCGTTTGTAGATGTGCATAGTGATAGTCCTTTTGTCTGCATGTGCATGCACGCGCGCACACGTGCATTGCAATTTTGGTACAAAAAATGGAAAATCAGAATATTGAAGGAAGCGATATAAAACCTAACTAGGATGATAGTATATCATTTGTACATATGAAAAATAATAGTTATTTTGTCAGCACGCGCACGCATGCGCGAGCACACGCATTACAAAATTTGTACACTAACTTTGGAATCAGTCTAACTTTTTTGTTGTTCATTGAAATGGCTTGAAATTCATATCATAGATAGATATTGAGACCCTTAACTGATTTGCATGGTCGAAATTACCAATTTGCACGCGCATGCACGTGCGCTTCATTTTGATTGGATAATACTAAAACCTTTGTAACTATCTTTTTTATGAAGCGAATGAGATGATATTCACAGCATACATAGACAAGATGTGTATCTATATATTGGTGTAACAAAAATATGCCCACGCGCATGCGCGTGCAACGTTTTTTAAATGTTCAATATTTAAAGGACGATAACGTTTTTGTTTTTCTTCAAATTCTATTGATATTAATGGTTTAGATGTGTCTTGGTACTCCTTACAAATTGCTGTGGTTAGAATTACTGCTCAGCACGTGCATGCACGTGTGCTGAATTCTGATTGGACGATTTTTAAATCGCTATAACTTCCTTATATTTGGTGAAAATGTTATGAAATTCACACTGTGGGTATATGATACACATGCCTGTTGAATGACATCAACAAAAATTCGGAATCATACACGCGTGCGCGTGTATGCGCGTGCAACGCTTTCTTTCATTTTTTGGTACTGAAATGACCATATTGAACGTACTACATGTAATTAAAGGCTAAAATAAAATGATTTTTTGCTATAGATTCACAAGGACATCACTTTTTAATTGGGGGAGGTTTGGGGAACATCTGTAACGGTCCCCGTTACAATTAGAACTAGTTATTATTATTATTATTCTTTTTCTCCGGTACTTTTTTGTCCGGTAGTGTTCTCAGAAACTACAAAAGGGATCGATATGAAACTTTCCAGGATGATAGTATAGCATTTGTAGATGTGCATAGTGATAGTCATTTTGTCTGCACGTGCATGCACGCGCGCGCACGTGCACTGCAATTTTGGTACAAAAAATGGAAAATCAGAATATTAAAGGGATCGATATGAAACCTAAATAGGATGATAGTATATCATTTGTAGATATCAAAAATGATATTTATTTTTTCTGCACGCGCATGCATGCGCGTGCACGTGCATTACAAAATTTGTACTCTAACTTTGGAATCAGTCTAACTTTTTTGTTCTTCATTCAAATGGCTTGATATTCATATCATAAGTAGATATTGAGACCCTTAACTGATTTGCATGGTCAAAATTACCAATTTGCACGCACATGCACGTGCGCTTCATTTTGATTGGATAATACTAAAACGTTTGTAACTATCTTATTATTGAAGCGAATGAGATGATATTCACAGCATACGTAGACAATATGAGTATCTATATATTGGTGTAACAAAAAAAATGCCAACGCACATGCGCGTGCAATGTTTTTTAAATGTTCAATTTTTAAAGGACGAGAACGTTTTTGTTTTTCATCAAATTCTATTGATATTAATGTTTTAGATGTGTCTTGGTACTCCTTACAAATTGCTGTGGTTAGAATTACTGCTCAGCACGTGCATGCACGTGTGCTGAATTCTGATTGGAGGATTTTAAAATCGCTATAACTTCCTTATATTTGGTGGAAACGTTATGAAATTCACACTGTGGGTATATGATACACATGCCTGTTGAACGACATCAACAAAAATTCGGAATCATACACGCGTGCGCGTGTATGCGCGTGCAACGCTTTCTTTTATTTTTTGGTACTAAAATGACCATATTGAACGTACTACATGTAATTAAAGGATAAAATAAAATGATTTTTTGCTATAGATTCACAAGGACATCACTTTTTGATTGGGCGAGGTTTGGGGAACATATGTAACGGTCCCCGTTACAATTAGAACTAGTTACAGTTGTTATTTATTCCAACAATTTTCAATACTAAGCACTGTTGAAATGCAAGATATTTAAAGTATTCTTATGTGTTTCAAATCAATGTCTTTCAAAATCTTTTTTGTTTGCATTGTTTTATTATGATAATATATCGTGTATGTCATATCATAAGATCAGAAGGACCCCATTTGATATAAGACATATGGCTTTCACGGGTTATCCTTGGCATAGGCATACACATCAATTTACTCACTGTGCTCTTAAAGTCAAATAGCTGTTAAAATTTACCTTTTTATCTTATGTATTTAACAACAACTTTTGTTTTAACTATGTGTTCCTCTGTGATATTGTCTTGTAGTTATATTGTGTATGTGCCTATTCCTAAATAAATAAACTAAAACTAAATAAACTAAACTAAAAATGCAAATATATCGGAAAAATCTTTAAGAATCTTCTCAATAACAACACAGGGCCATGGTTGGTCAGATTAATATGCAAATATTTCCAGGTAGTGCAGATTCAAGTTAGTTCAAATTTCAAGGTATCACTTTGGTAATTGTTTTCACGATATATTACTATAAAGGGGAAAATATCATTAAAATCAATTTGCAAAATTGATGCCAAATAACGCAGTTGGAAATGTTCTATGTTACCTGTCTCGTCTTTCGACACCGGAAAAACAACACCCTATGCCGCATTTTCGAAACAAAATTACCCACAACAAGACTACCCCCAAATCCATGTGTTTTTCACATATGTGTATACAGCCGGAGTGCACCTCAGGAAGTAGCCTCAGCTACCAACAGCAAATAGTTCCTTTGTAAAAAAAAAAAAAAACCAAAAAAAGATGATTATTTCTACAAATTACACAAAAGAGGGTGTTGCACCAAAGCGGTAATTTTCCCTAACCGGAGCTCGTGACGTAGAACTGACCTTCATCCATATTTATACCCTTATTGCGTATTTGCCATTTAAACACCTGTAGGATTCCCCAATACTAAGGACAAGCCTAATACAGTTTATGTGTCAATACATTATACATGTAGTCTAAACATAAATAGTTTTAAAATCGTGAAAATTAAGTTGTGGGTTTTTTTTGGGTTTTTTTTTTTTGGGGGGGGGTTTCTCTTCTGAGTATCAGAAACAATGTACATTTGTATACGGTTACATGTTACGGGTGTATCAAATATTTAAATAATATTATATACTACTACAGTCTTATACTCGTATGTATTATTTTCTACAACCAACAGTTAACAACTGTACATGACTCTGACTACAAACAAAATATGGGAAGTTTAATTAATACGCATTAATACAGTTCAACAAAATTATATGTACATGCACCTGAAAACATTAATTAACCATAGCAATATGCTACTGGAATACATAACATCTTATCCACTCCAACTGTTTAACGGTTATTTACCTTGTTTGGCCTTAGAGTTTTTCTTTCAGAGCTTTGCAAAGTTCACAACGTTTTTTCGTGAAAGACACCATATTATGCCTTTGTCAACACCCTTCACTCAAACAAAAATCAACCCACAAGTTCTCGTTAGCAAACTTGACTATTAAAACACACAGGTTTTGTATGCTGTATTCGGCGTGTTTACAGCGAATCCTATTCACAAACTAAACAGTGTCCAGCTTATTTCAAACTCGGCACATTGTAATAAACAGAGATTTTACCTGAAACATTTATAAAAACTAGAAGTGTGTTTCAATTGAGAAACAAATCTAGATGGAAAACGTAATATGAAGGAAAAAAAATTGTGTTCATGAGGGATTCGAACCCGGTCGTTTTAAAAATAGGACTCACCTTCCCACATTAAGTTCAACGACCTTATCCACTGAACCACGCAGTAGCTCATACATTTCCAAGGAAGATTAACGTACAGGTGAAGATGAAAATAATATCGGTGAATTTGAATTTTACAAGAAAAATGCCCCCGTGAAACAAAATTTCAAAGCGACAGTTTTTTTTAGCGGAAAACTCGAAGAACATATTCATGCTAAAGTTATTTTGTTTCACGGAGGCAGTTTTTCTGAAATCTGGGGATATCCCTCCATTTTAACACTAAAAATCATATAAATCGCTTATTGCTTGATTTAAACTCGAATTATTTTGGCTAATTTTGTCAATAGACGTCTTTTAAAATTATTTTCAAAAATGTTTGTATCAACACATAAGTTCCAGTTGGTTTTATCATATATTTGATTAACTTAATTTTATCGATCGTTCATACAACACCTTCAGGGAAATTAACATGAGACATGAATTCATAGGGAAACATTTTTAAAAATGTCTTCATCTAAACAACAACATGGTCATGATTAGTCTTATTAAAGAATCTCTCACTGTGGCCTTCAATTCGACATTTAGATATATCGATGACGTTTTGTCTATTATATGCCGATTTGATATATCCCTGTGAGCTCGAAATAAAGGACACTACGGAGTCGTCCACTTCTGTTTCATACTTAGATATTTTATTGAAAGTAGACATTAACGGCAAACTGACAACTCAACTGTATGACAAACGGGATGATTTCAGCTTCTCCATCGTCAACTTCCCATATTTATGTAGCAATATTCCATTATCACCTGCATATGGTGTTTATATATCTCAACTGATTCGATATGCAAGAGCTTGTTCTGCGTATAGTCAGTTTTTAAATCGAGGTAAGCTACTGACAAACAAGTTGATGGTACAGGGGTTTGAACAGTCTCGATTGAAGTCAGCATTTCGCAAATTTTATGGTCGTTATAACGATCTAGTTCGTCAATATAACCTCGCATTGGATCAAATGCTGTCTGACGTGTTTCATACCGATTGTTAAGCCGTTCTTGGCACACTGATTTTGACTGTGGATAACTCCGTTTACCTGATCAAGATATAGGGCTCACGGCGGGTGTGACCGGTCAACAGGGGATGCTTACTCCTCCTAGGCACCTGATCCCACCTCTGGTGTGTCCAGGGGTCCATGTTTGCCCAACTATCTATTTTGTATTACTTATAGGAGTTATGAGATTGATCACTGTTCGTTATCTTCACCTTGCATCTACAAGTACAAGTAGTTCAAATTCAAGTTTATTCACATCACAAACCCCAGTGGCAGGTTGGTGTCACAACTGGAGATCAGTTTTTATTGGAATATACAGGAATTCAATTTAAACATATTTTTGATGAGGAGCAGGGCCACACTAAATCATATCAAATGTACACAAGTTGTGTGGATTCGGGTTTTTTTATGCCTCTGCAATATTGTTCTTGTGCTGTCTGTCCAAAACTTCGACATTCCATGGGAATCCGGGTTCGAATAGGTCCTTAGTAACCCTTGCGATTATATGGGGGCGGTCCTGTTGATGTGACCGCAAAATCCGAGGTCCTGTGTCACAGCAGGTGTGGCACGATAAAGATCCCTCCCTGCTCAAAGACCGTAAGTGCCGAACATAGGCCTAAATTTTACAGCCCTTCACTGATAATGGTGACAGTATCCATGAGAGTAAAATTCTTGAGCGGGACATTAAACAATGTACATACAACCAACCAAAACTTTGACCTTGTTCATAACTTATGAATGGTGAGTGATAGGGCTCTTATACCGGTATGTGCATTCCATGTGACAAGACCTTTTTTATGGCACCAAAGTTTAACCTATAGACCTTGACCTTGGGAGTTTGACCATCAATTTAGAAAATTCAGCCTACTGGTATTCAATATCTATGGCACGCCAAATTCACAAAAATGAGCTAAACATAGTTTCACAGTTGATAAACTAGGTTTATCGACTGTAAACTATAGTTTACAGACCGTAAACTATAGTTAACGATTCGTTAACTATAGTTTTCATCCGTAAAACTATATTTAACGGTTGTAAACTATAGTTTACAAATGCTAATCCAAGTTTATCTGTCTTTAAATAAACGTGAACAATAGATTTTGCTGATAAATACAGATTCACATTTGTAAACTATAATTTACATTCGTTAACTATAGTTCACAATTGTTAATCCTAGTTTCACAAATTGTGATACTATATTTATCAGATAAACTATGTTTAACATTCGTTAATTATAGTTTTTTATCGTAAACTATAGCTAACTGACATTTTTACTCATAAACTTTATTAAACAAAACTGTGTTTATCACTTTTTTGTGAATTCGGCGCATTAAATTACTATAAACTATATCTTACAAACCGTAAACTATCATTTACATTCGTTAATAATGGTTTAGACTTGTAAACCGTAGTTTACAATCGTTAAACCGTATTTATCAGATAAACTATGTTTTGCAATCGCTAATGATTGTTTTCATTGTTAATTATAGTTTACGCTTGTGAAATATAGATTATCTGTTAACTATGGTTTACAGATGTGAAATATAGATTAACATCGCTAACTATAGTTTACGGTCCGTAAACTATAGTTTACAGTCGATAAACCTAGTTTATCAACTGTGAAACTATGTTTAGCTCATTTTTGTGAATTTGGCGTGCCATAAATATCTCCTGAACTACTAGTATTTGAGGCAGAGCTTTCAATTTTTTCATATAGATTTATTATGGCAAGACCTTTCATTTCATAATATGATCTTTGACTTTATGACTGTGACCTTCTTCGGAAAAGCAAGGTCCAGTTTTGAGGCATTCCTTTGTTAAGAGAATTCAAGTTCGATAACGTCGTGGTCCTTTGGTGCAAAGTTGGGGCCATGATATGGGGGTCAAACTTTTAATGGGACTAAAGATAGAAAAATATATCTTTTAAAATCACAACAACTGGCTAACAACAGGGCCATGGTGACTAAGGTGAGCAATGTGGCCCAAGGGAATTTTTTGCCAATTCGCTGTATAGTAAATATAGTGATTCTTTAAATCATATACTGCATTTGTTGTTTTTCAATTAGATTCTCTAGCTTTATTTACCTTGAATTGATTACTTATTTTAAAAAAGAAGCAACATATTTCATATCATAAATTTCCAGTGACCATTTTCGTGATTTCATTCTTATTTCAGCGTTGTCTTCTTCAAAATGGTTAACAACGTAGAATATGAAGAAGGAGAGATGGCACAATGTCCTTCAAACCGTTGTGTCAAGGTCACAATCAATGTTGAAACAGGGACACTCTCGGACAGTGATTGTTACAACAGATTCATACAAGAGTCATCTTATCTTCAAGCTGGGGAGGTTTGTTAATGGGATATTTGAAAAGATCTTAGTTATTCTGCCTTTCAACACGCAAAAATATTTTATTAGTAACAAATGCATGGAGTATGTACAGTGCACATATGAAAAATATAGTAGAACAATTTTGTTAGAAATCATGAGGTAATGAGAGGACGTTCATGATGAGTGATGGCAAGAAACAACCCCCCCCCAAAAAAAAAACAACCTTGAAAACCAAATAAAAACGCGATTGAAATATGCGGAAAACACCAGGATTGCTATTTTACTTATCATATAGATTGACATATTGATGCATATAATTCAATGAATGAACTCTGAATTGACGTCAGTGCGTATTATTGAGGAGAGGAAATAATGGAAGCGTGTATTAATTGTAGATTTTGCATAAATTACTCCATGCATCCAAATCCCCCACAACACACGCAAAATACACATTTATTCCTCATATTCATATTATGTAATTTAACTTGTTTCTAATTGAAATATAGGTTTTTATGTTACATGAAAGTTGAAAGGTCGTTTGCTTGTCACATTATATGTTAAGAATAATAAACAGTGCAACATCAATGTTTAACGGTGAACATCTATGGCAATAGTAATATGACTGTAATTAATTTTTACAGGGTAACCCAGCAGCAGATAACGGTATCTTGCAAGCAACATCTGCCGATCCCCCAGAGGTCAGTGACCCGCCTTAAAATCCATTTAGTTTCTTGGTGATACTAGTGAAATTTTCTTTCATTGCATTAGTAAAATTTCTTGAATCTTCATGGAATTAATTATCACAGTGAGATGCAGCATTTGAAAGTCACGGCTAGCGATGAGTAATTTTGTCCATGAAAACCTATGAAATACTCCCAGTGCGCATGTGCACTACTATCGATAAGAATATATTTCATCTTTGGCCACTGGGAAGGGGGTTATACGTGCACACTACAGCATTTCATCGTATTTTTAATACTTCCTTTAACCAAATATTTTTATTCCAATTGAACTGAAACGCGATACATTGTTTTCAAAATTTCCTAGTTACATTGTAATATTTTTGTAAAGTTAGTTCATTGTAACGAAAGTCAGATACAAGGTGAAGATAACAAACAGTAATCAATCTCACAACATACAGTGCATTTACTGTCCAGGAAGAATATAATCTACAATTTCTTGTCCACAGAACTGGGGTGCTGGATCAACTTATCCACCGCCAGCATGATGGAATTGTACGTACGACACACAGACAACTAGCCAAATGGACCTACCCAAGATCAAATTTACATATATTCTAATTTGTATTCCTTTACTATTGCAATAGAATTTTGTATTTTTTCTGAAGAAAATCTAATATAAAAAACGTTATGAAATGTTTCTCTCAAATTCTTACCTACATGTAGATCTTTTCTGTTGCCAATAAAATTTGAAGCATGATTTTGGAGTATATCTTGCTTGTGAAACCAATCATTGTAGTTATGTAAAACGTTTATGAATATGCAGGGGCGTATCTTCGTTAAGCTCATATAGGCACGTGCCCACCTTTTTTTCATTTTCGAAACACAGTTTTGTCCATAAATGTTTGCAAAATATAAGATTTTCATATATATTTTTAATTTTTAAAATCGGATATAAAATCATTATTCCATCAGACCTTTTCTTTTTATAATGTATTCTACATACTGGTTATATATTTTTTTTCTGAACTTATGGTGATCACAATGACTCATACAATATTTAATGTCTGTAACAATCATTTTGATGCTCAGAGCAGTGCAAATGAGTCCTAATATTTCGAAACTTTCTCGGGGTGACCCCCCCCCACCCCAGCGGAAGGAGGCGACCCCCTCCCACCTCGGCACTTCGCACCCCGGTGAAACCTTCAGTTTCATCTTTCGTGCTTACACATTGAAATTGTCCTAGATACGCCCCTGATAACCATGAACTTTACAATTTTTGTGAAGCAAATGCAAAAATGGTTGAAAAGATTGAGGTCGTTAGGACGGTATTTTCCTGTTGCCATCAGACTGAACCAAGTGAGTTGTATGTTAATTACTTCAGGACTTGACTCTATTGAAATATATATATATATATATACACACACACATTCTACAGAGGCTGCGAAAAAAACTAACATATACATATTGAAATTATCAAGTATTTTCATTATACGAGTTCTGTCATCACAATTAGTCTACCCATGAGTATACTGTATGCAGTAAGAATAAATTAACCTACCATTTAATGAAATAATTAAATGACCCCCTAAATCCATGGCCAATTCGTGATTTCAAGATATGCCCTGTGCATTTGTATGTTATTTATAGGATATTGACTAAATATTGGGAAATAGGCCTACCGTTGTACATGTAGCAAGGTAAAGCAAACGGAGCCATGCATATACTATGAGATGCATATTTTCTTTTCAAATCCTATAGACTTTTATCTCTACAAATCCACATTCATTTACATTTCTGGTAGTAGATAAAAGTTCAAATATATCCCATTATCACCTGCAAATGATGTTTATGTCTCTCAATTAATTCGATACGCAAGAGCATGTTCTTGGTATGATAAGTTTTTATATCGCGACAGGCCACTGATAAATAAGCTGATGTTACAGGGGTTTGAAGTCTCATTTATAGACAACACTTCGCAAATTCTATGGTCGTTACATTGATCTAATTTGCCAATACAACCTATCATTGGGTCATTTGCTGTCTGATGCGTTTCATATCAATTAACTTAGCAAGAGGGGGCTTCCACCAGAAGAGGGCGCCAGAGTCGGAGAGTGCTTCTACACCAGACGAGATCCTTATGTAAAAATGGCAACCACCTGATGCAACACACACACCCCTTAACTTGAGACTTAAACAAGTTCATTGTTTAAGAAACGGATATGATGATTCAAGTAATAAAACGCCCAAACTCTTGAACTTTGTTTTGGGGGATGTAAACATGCAATTGTTTGAAAATAAACAAACAATAAACAGAGAGTTGATCTGCTGGAGCTAAATGTGGGTCATCGTCGCTAGCCACGGTTACCGAGTCCGGTAGTACCTACCCTACCTCCGACCGCATTTGAGTAGTGTAAATGGAGACAATAGGCCTGGCTTGCGACATGAATGTGGGTAAGGAGATTAAGAAGAAACCTACAACTGACAATACCACTGTAGTGTGAATCTGAAATATATTGTCAAGAACAACAAGTACATCTTCATAAAATTTTAATTCAACTTATTTTATAGGAGGACAATCTTTATGGCTTATACATATAAAGCTTCAGGAACCATAAAAATCCATACAAATTATAAACATAAATTATCTCATAAACAAGACAAGTAAACATGTTTTATATAAAGCATATTAGATATAGTTAACCACTGAATAAGTCTTAAATAATAGTCACATTCTACTTTACATATTCATTGTATACAATGCTGATCCAAATTCTTAGATTATCAAAAAAAAAAATATCAAGTCTATAATTTATCATGCATTACCATTATTTCTTATGTATAGACTAAATGACTGATTTTTGTGTCACACTGCATCATCTACTTCTACTTTCCAAATTCATATTGTGCTCCTTATTTAGAACCTATATACAAGACATTTCAGAAAACATGCAACCATTTCATTTGCATATATTTTGATTACATTTTAATCAAATTTGAATACTATATGTCATCCCAATCTTGGTCTAAATTCATCACCTAGCTCAGTAGGTTAGTAGGTCGACTGCTGAACTGTAGATCGAGGGCTTGAGTCCAGCAGGAGTTTTAATTTTTTCCCCCAGATTGCTTTCTACTAAAACTGCGTTTTTTAACTAAAGTAAATTTGAAAGTCTTCAATTTCAAAATATTGTTGTACATACCCTCCACTTTTCATCCATATCAAATTTCTTTGGTGTACTATATCTCCTTAAGTTGAACAGAAATGAAGTAGAAAACAGAGTACTATGAATGCCTTTAAAATATTTAACATATAAAGCAGAGGAAATGGTTGCATTTGTTGGAGACAGTATATAGTATGTGCATTGGTTGTGAGAAATATTAGTGTTGTCTGATAATGTTGCAGTTGCAAATCTAATTTTTTTTTTTTATCCTTCTCAGGTTTTTATTTAAGAAATTAAGTATTGATACATTTTTAAAAATTGATATAAGGGGTTTTTTTGCCCATACCTACTAAGATTCTAAAGTTGATATGATGTATAGAAACTTAGACCTGACAGACAAATCAAATGATTGAATCAATCTGATTAAAATATAGCGATCTACGTGAACGGATCATAGGGTCTGCTTTAATCGGACTGGAGGTGAAGAACTTTTAACCAGATGAAAAAATAAAAAAGTTTGCATGTACAAGCAACCTTGCAGTAAATAATAATAAAAAAAAAGTATGCAATGATTATATCAAACACAGTACATATTGTACCATATCAACACTGATCAGGATCTTAGAATATGTATATATAATTCAAAAATAAAAACAGCTTGTCAAAGTTCATCTAGGTACAACTATCTTCAATCTCAAATGTACAACAATTGCACTATTAATAAACAATGCCGGTTGTCTGAGCAATGTTCAAATTCATTGTAAAAAATACAGGTACATGTATGTGGATTTCATGAGAATCTTAGCCAACTGACATCCCATTCTTGGTGTAAAGACTCAATGTTCCATTATTATAACCATACGTTCTGTAGAGATTCCCCTTTACAGCCACATCTTCCAGCGCCCGTATCATCATGACAGAGAGCTTGTGGTCCTCCTGAGAAATGTTCAATTTTGTAAACATGCTGGAAAGAGCTGAAATGTATGCATAAGTCAAGTTGGCATCACGGTTGACCGAGGCAGTGACTCCAATCTTTTGTGACTCTGCATCTGCTGCTTGCTGGATTTCATTTGCTGGAAGAGTAAACACATATATTTCTTTTCTTGTGTTCTATATTTGTTCATTGTAACTTTCAGTGTTTGTATATTTCTTTTCTCTATACTTGTTCATTGTAACTTTCATGCTTGTATAGTTCTTTTCTTGTGTTCTATATTTGTTCATTGTAACTTTCAGTGCTTGTATATTTCTTTTCTCTATACTTGTTCATTGTAACTTTCATGCTTGTATAGTTCTTTTTTTGTGTTCTATATTTGTTCATTGTAACTTTCAGTGCTTGTATATTTCTTTTCTCTACACTTATTCAATGTAACTTTCATGCTTGTATATTTATTTTCTCTATACTTGTTCATTGTAACTTTCATGCTTGTATAGTTCTTTTCTTGTGTTCTATATTTGTTCATTGTAACTTTCAGTGCTTGTATATTTCTTTTCTCTACACTTATTCATTGTAACTTTCATGCTTGTATATTTCTTTTCTCTATACTTGTTCATTGTAACTTTCATGCTAGTATATTTCTTTTTTTTTTTGTGGTCTATATTTGTTCATTGTAACTTTTGGTTCTTCTCACTACACCTCACGAAATCTGACTTAAATCTTGTAGAAGACAAAGTTACAATAACTAATAGCATACTTGAAATAACTAAAATAAGCTTTAATTTCCGAAAATTTTGCATAAAAGTAGGCTATCTTAATTATTTTGTACATATACTGTAAAATCATGTATAAATTAGTGCACTCAAAATTTAGTGCAATCCTCCTTTTCAACTTATCGTATATTAGTGCATGCGAAACTTTCAAACTTTGATAAAACATAATAAATAAATCATGAAAATATAATTAAAAAAAGGTCCCTGCACATGTGTCTAAAACTGTACAGTAACCGTATTCATCCTATTGAGCACCCCCAACATTATAGTGGTAGTTAACCAAATGCGAAAAGAAAAAACCATGCACATGCTCTTATGACATTGCTTGACAACTATCATTTCTGAAAGCATGTGTAAAAAGATATCATCTTCTGGATAAGTACAGTGTACCTTTACATATAACAAATTGAACATTCAGACAAGAGCTCTGCAAAGTGGGGCTTATATTAGGCAATCTTTTCTATGAAGTCCCATAGTGACTTTGACCCCAAAATCAATAGGGTTCTTCCTCTCTTCATAACAAAGTTATAAAATCAATCAAGCAAAAAATGTGGCCTGTAGCATGTCTACAAGCTTTTTCTAAAGAAGTCCCATAGTGACTTGACCTTTGACCCTAAAATCAATAGGGTTCTTCCACCTTTAAGAACAAAACTAATTGTGAAGTATCAAATCAATTGAGCAAAAAATGTGGCCTGTAGAGTGTCTACAAGCTCAGTGTTACACACACACACATACCACACACCTGTAGAGTGTCTACAAGCTCAGTGTTACACACACACATACACACACACCTGTAGAGTGTCTACAAGCTCAGTGTTATACACACACATACACTTACCACACACCTGTAGAGTGTCTACAAGCTCAGTGTTACACACACACACATATCACACACCTGTAGAGTGTCTACAAGCTCAGTGTTATATACACACAGACACCTGTAGAGTGTCTACAAGCTCAGTGTTATACACACACATACACTTACCACACACCTGTAGAGTGTCTACAAGCTCAGTGTTACACACACATATCACACACCTGTAGAGTGTCTACAAGCTCAGTGTTATACACACACACACATACCACACACCTGTAGAGTGTCTACAAGCTCAGTGTTACACACACACACATACCACACACCTGTAGAGTGTCTACAAGCTCAATGTTACACACATACACATACCACACACCTGTAGAGTGTCTACAAGCTCAGTGTTACACACACACACATACCACACACCTGTAGAGTGTCTACAAGCTCAGTGTTACACACACACATACACACACACCTGTAGAGTGTCTACAAGCTCAGTGTTATACACACACATACACTTACCACACACCTGTAGAGTGTCTACAAGCTCAGTGTTACACACACACACATATCACACACCTGTAGAGTGTCTACAAGCTCAGTGTTATATACACACAGACACCTGTAGAGTGTCTACAAGCTCAGTGTTATACACACACATACACTTACCACACACCTGTAGAGTGTCTACAAGCTCAGTGTTACACACACATATCACACACCTGTAGAGTGTCTACAAGCTCAGTGTTATACACACACACACATACCACACACCTGTAGAGTGTCTACAAGCTCAGTGTTACACACACACACATACCACACACCTGTAGAGTGTCTACAAGCTCAGTGTTACACACACATACACCACACCTGTAGAGTGTCTACAAGCTCAGTGTTACTCACACACACCCATACCATACACCTGTAGAGTGTCTACAAGCTCAGTGTTATACACACACATACCACACACATGTAGAGATTATAAAGCATCACAAAATGTAAAAGATATCAGTATTTGTTATTTTGGTATAGGTATTGTAATAAAACATCATAAAATATCAGATGTGTGATTTATGGTTTTTTGGTCAAGTAATAAAGCATTTTATATGAAAACATAAATGATTTACAGTACATGTATTTGGTATTTCTCTAATGGGAAAGTAAAATTTGTTTTTTGTTAAATAAAACATACTTGAAACATGTAAACTTACCTGTGTTGCGTATTTTCTTTGTTTGTTGTAATGTTTTTGTAGTCTGTACCATTTTCTCCTGAATGAAAACTTCTCTATCAACATTTTCCTGTAGGTCAGAAAGTTGACATTAGGAAATGAACATTCACCAAATACAGAGGCATCATAACCAAGCATTTAGTTTTTCTCACATATATCTGAGAGTAGAGAAGAAGATTTTTCTAAGATTTAATGCATTTTCACTAGAGAGCCATATTGGTCCCACCCTAGGACCTAAGACCTAACCCAGGAATCATGATTTTCATAATTCAGGTAGAGATCTTCATGGACATCATAACCATGCATCTCATTTTTCCCTCGCATATGTCTGAGAGTAAAGATTTTACTAGATTTAATATATTTCACTAGAGAGTCATATTGACCCCATCCTAGGGCTTAAACCCCTAACCCAGGGGCCATGATTTTCACAATTTAGGTAGAGATCTTCATGGACATCATAAACATGCATTTATCTTACACATGTCTACAAGTAGAGAAGATTTTCTAAGATTTAATATATCTTTACTATATGGTCATATTGGCACTACCCTAGAGACTGAACCCCTGAACAAGAGGCCATGAATTTCAAAATTTTGGTAAATTAAAGGCTTCATGGGCATCATAACCATGCATTTCGTTTATCTCCTACCTGTGTGGAAATAGAGAAGAAGAATTTTGAAATTTTGGCATTTTTTTTGCAGTTTTGGCCTCACCCATGAGGACCTGGGGAAGATAAGATCATAAATTTCACAATTTACATTCCTCTTATCCTAAAGAAGCTTCACACCAAAAATGGTAACGAATGACCTTATGTTTTTCAAGAAATTAATAATGTAGAATTATTAAAAGACAATGGACGACAATGGATGAAGACCAATGGCAATAGGTCACCCGAGTGACTCGGGGTAACCTGAAAATGTAACCACATCTGGAGAGAAACGTTAAACAAGATACAATCAATCTATCAACAAATGAGTCATCTATATCATCTTGCCCCAATAAAATCAATACAGCGTTGTTGTATGTTAGACATACTCAAACTCAATATACAGTAAAACCTGCTTATAACACACCCTAATAACGAAGCCACGCTTAATGCAAAGTGATGTTTATTCCCCTACGAGCGGAAAATAATGAAACTTTTATCAGATATAGTAAAATTTGATTATAATGAACTGTTTTTCGCAAGCTTTGGAGATTCATTATAACTGTGTTTTACAGTATATACATATGCACTGCACTGTGCAAGGAATTGCAAGGCTAAGATGATATCGTGTGAATTTATGCAAGTTAATCATTTCAAGACACAAGATGTCACTGCTTTGCAATATTAAGGAATATCATTGTGAGGGTGGCTAAAAGTATTACAGGACTTTTTATTTAAAACATTGAAAAATCATTTGACCATGGCGTACACTTGAAATTTTCTCTGTCCTAATTTTTAGAGCTCGCTGCACTTGCTATCACAGGATTTACATTGGATCAGTTTTTTTCCTTCCATGATATACAATGTACATACATATATGTGTGTTTTGACATCAATTGGGTCTTAATACTGACCTTGAGCAAAGTCCTAGTGAGGTACCTCTCTGTTACCACTTCAGGGATATCCACCCTACCCAAGTGGAAAAACTCCACATTCACATGGAAGGCCCTATTACAGGAACTCGATGGAGGACAGAATGCACAAATTGTGGCATTGTTGCAGCTGCTGGGACAACAATCGGCACAACAATCTCCTGTGAAAAAAATCTTGCAGTTAGAAAGCAAGCACTCATACAGTGTCCCTAATGCGATCAAGAATCTATAATTAGCACTAAAAATTACCAACGATGTGAACAAATATGTCACTGGTCATTTTAGTGCTTTAAATATCCTTATTTATTTAACCTCTTATCTATATTCATATCCGACACTTTGGATGTTGATCTATTTAGTAATTACAATTGAACTTCGGTACCTCAAATACTGTTATCTCGAATACAATGGATATGTCAAACTGATTAAGAAGTCCCAACAATTTATTCTTTAAGTGTTTTACCCTCCATATCTCAAATCCTCTGATATCTCGAAGTTTTTTCTCGGTCCCACTGAGTTTGAGATAATGAGGTTTGACTGTATTTATCTATCTATGTATATCTGTATATGTTATATTTCATGGATGCCATTTTTGTTCATGTTATAGTAGCTACATATCAACAAATTGTTGAAAAACAGGGAAAAGATACCTAATACATGTAACACCCAAACAGAGGGCAAAACTTAACACAAACAAAACCTTTACACACAGAAGAAAGTTAACTAACACAAAACAACATCTCTATACACAGGAGATAATTAACTACTACAAACAACATCTCTATACACGGGAGATAATTAATTAATACAAACAACATCTCTATACACAGGAGATAACTAACTAATACAAACAACATCTCTATAGACAGGAGATAATTAACTATTACAAACAACATCTCTATACACAGGAGATAATTAACTAATACAAACAACATCTCTATACACAGGAGATAATTAACTATTACAAACAACATCTCTATACACAGGAGATAATTAACTATTACAAACAACATCTCTATACACAGGAGATAATTAACTATTACAAACAACATCTCTATACACAGGAGATAATTAACTAATACAAACAACATCTCTATACACAGGAGATAATTAACTAATACAAACATCTCTATACACAGGAGATAATTAACTATTACAAACAACATCTCTATACACAGGAGATAATTAACTATTACAAACAACATCTCTATACACAGGAGATAATTAACTAATACAAACAACATCTCTATACACAGGAGATAATTAACTATTACAAACAACATCTCTATACACAGGAGATAATTAACTAATACAAACAACATCTCTATACACAGGAGATAATTAACTATTACAAACAACATCTCTATACACAGGAGATAATTAACTAATACAAACAACATCTCTATACACAGGAGATAATTAACTAATACAAACAACATCACTATAGACAGGAGATAATTAACTAATACAAACAACATCTCTATACACAGGAGATAATTAACTAATACAAACAACATCTCTATTGACAGGAGATAATTAACTAATACAAAAGTTCCCAAAAACATAAGCCTTATTTTTCTCAAACTATGAAAATATTAGGAACCACAAAAATAAATGATTCTACATGCAGTATTCACTAAATCGAAAGAAATTTTTTTTTCTTCAGTGTTACCTCCAAGTCTGCCTTTCAGTTTTTCATGAAAATATTTTTCCAGCATGGAGCGCTGTAATCGGTACTGATCCACAGAGAATGGGACAGCAAGGTTCTTGATTTCACTCTCTATCACACTCCTAATCACTTCATCATAGTTCGACCCAAACTCTCTGTGTAGAAGTCCCAATTCTTTCTTTCTAGAATTGTAAACCAACTCTTAATATCTATTGAAAATCTAAGGCAAAAAAAAATTAATCAATAGTTTCTCAGGCACAGCTGCATCAGTTAAAAAGGTAACACATGGAATATTTTCTTTTTCAATTCTTATTTGTTTATTTATGTAAATGAGATTACTCTTATGTTTATAATTAAGATTTCTAGGAAAACTTTCAGTAGGTTTTAATGAAATTCCATTGCTTGCTCTTAACATGAGAAAGAAAAGGTAACCCATGTTACAGTCACATAGAAAGGAAAGATAACTCATGCTACAGTCAAGTAAAAGAAACACTGCCTACCTCATCAGAATTTGAAATTTTAGGCCTGAGAAACTGTTTATTAATCTTTTTTGGCCTTACTAATATAAAATGCATGACAATTCAAAGTTGAACTATAAATAGTCTACCACATCTGCATGTACTTTTCTTTATGGGATTCCATAAACTAAAATTATTTCATGAAGAAACATTTTATTATCATGCTATATTGTTTGCATAATCATAAACATAATTATAATTCTAAATATAGAACTGTCTACATTATGACTGATATTCTTACTTTATAAAGTATTGCACATGATATGATATTTCAATAGGCAGCTTATCCAGAGTAAAGATCCCGTGAGTTTTGGACACGGTGTGAGCAACTGCATCAAATTCTAGGAAACCAACACTGGGCCCCAAGATGTAACAGCCAAACTCGTACGTGGTGGATCTGTCAACCACCCCTGTCACTTTGTTATATTTCAAGGCCATCTATTGAACAGAAACACAATCCAACACTATACAAAATATCATCATACAGTAATACTTTGTTAAACAGGGTTATTATTAGATTCTACACACCTATATTACAATGACTGTCTCGTAAAATTTATCTTATATAAAATTTATCTTTAAGAAATATAAGTGTCATTGTCCTACCTCTAGGACCCAGTGGATATGTGACATGACCCAGTGGATATATGATAGGACCCAGTGGATATGTGACATGACCCAGTGGATATATGATAGGACCCAGTGGATATGTGACATGACCCAGTGGATATGTGACATGACCCAGTGGATATATGAGAGGACCCAGTGGATATGTGATAGGATCCAGTGAAAATGTGATAGGACCCAGTGAATATGTGATAGGAATCAATGGATATTTGACAGGACCCAGTGGATATGTGATAGGATCCAATGGATATGTGATGGGACCCAGTGAATATGTTATAGGATCCAGTGGATATGTGATAGGAACCAGTGGATATGTGATAGGAACCAGTGGATATGTGATAGGATCCAGTGGATATGGGATAGGAATCAATGGATATGTGACAGAACCCAGTACTTATGCATAACTAAAATCATTACCTTATGGTAATCTAGATATACAAAACTGGCTGGGAAGACCCCTAAAAAGACGATGACTGCGAGAACCCCAGTCACCAGAAAGAAAGCACAGCACAGCTGGTTAAATGAAACATTCTCCATACGGCGGTGTATAAACCTCTGCAGGCGAGATCTCGACTCTTCCTCTCTGACAGAAAAAGCATAAATCAAAAATCAACTCATAAACTATTAACATTACACATAATAAATATCAAATAATTATATTAACCACTAATGTCAAAAATTATGAAAATTTTCATGTCATAAGTTGAAGTCTACATGAAGCATTGTTCAGTTAGATTTTTCTTTCCTCCGTAGAAATCAAAACATTGTTTAGCAACATTTTCCTTTCTCCCTAGAAATTCAATGAAGTTCATTTAAAAATTTAAAAAATTAAATTTCATACTCAATTTCATTGTATTCACTCTCCATCATGTAAATGACATGCAGAATGACTAATTTTATCCGTGTGCATTACAGTATTATTCTGTGTAGCTTTAACACTTTTAATGGTGTCTTTGCTTGGAAGCAAGTCATCACAGTAAAGAGCACTTGTGCACAAGATCAAAAATCATGCAGGGAACGTTGTCATCCACAAAAGGAAGAATACTAATTTTACAGTTTGGAGAGATTGGGGTTTAACTTCTAAATTTGGACCCAGTTGCATGAAGGTTACTGACAGTTAACTTGCCATTGACTTGAACATTTACATAGCATTAACTTTATGTTAACTGTCAGATAAACTCAGCTAACTTTTGTACAACTGGCCCCAGTTGACTGGAGACTGGATTAAAAATAAATTGCTTGACTTCTACCTATATTGCTAAATATTCAGCAGGTCTGCACACACAAAATGTTTAAAATTAGGTATCAACTAATCTTTGGGAGTGTCTTTATTCAAATATTTATTCTAGTTTCTCTGGATATCAGATATGATGATGTAAATTTTCTTGACAATCATTAACTTTCTTTTCCAATGTGTTGAACTGCTGTTTGAACACTTAACTAAAATATTCACAAACACATCAGAAACATTTTATTCTAATTAAATATAAGTTTGGGGGAAAACTTTAAGCAGTCTTAATCAGCTTGAACTACGGACATCCAGTTTTTCTGATTGTTGTCACGTTTTAGAAGATCCTACCTTTCTGCACTTCGCCCCTCCTCTGCACAGACAGATTGTCCTAAGGACTGACGCCACATCACGTGACTATCCACAACTGTAGCTCCTGTAACATTAAAAAAATCCAATCCATTACATCTGTGCGTATTTATTACAGTATTTAAGAGTAAGAAAATGCTAAGAAATTCAAATATCATATCAACATATAAAAGAATATCTATATTTCTTACCATACTGTATTCCAATTAACTCATAATAGAATAAATTGCCTTTGCTATTATCAAGTATTCTATAAAAGAAACTATGGAAAACCTTTCTGTAAGATTTAAACAATTGGTGTGCAGTTGAAGAGATGATTTTTGAAAATTAATGAATTTTTGGCAGTTTTGTCCTTCCCCTGAGGACCTGGTGGGGGTTGGGGGGTTGGGGTGGTGGTGAAGAAGTCCTGAAATTAACAATTTATATCCCCTCTTTGTCCCAAAGATGCTTTTGAAAAGAATTGGAATGGTAGTTATCTAGAAGAAGTTAAGAGATGTTCAATTGTTAACACACAACAGACAGAGACCAATTGCAATAATATTCAATTTTTAACTTTTTAACACATTTAATCACTGACCATTTTGGCCTCATTCAGGTACCAAAACCCCAACCCCTGGGATCATGAAATTTACAATTTTGGCAAAGGACTACCTTCCCATTTTAAGTATCCATTAACATGATTAAGTTTCTGTTTACTAAAGATTTTATTTATATGTTTTACACATAAACATTATATACCAAATTTGGCCCTGCCCTGGAGTCAGATCCTGTACCCCGGTGATCATAAAATTTTGGTAGAGGACTTCCCGCTCTATATCACAATGCATTTAGTTTTTCTTATAGATTTGCAGTTGTAATGAAGAAAATTTTAGAAAATTGGTAAATTTTTGGCAGTTTTTGTCAAGCCCAGGAGAGCAAGAGTCCTGAAATTTATAATTCATGTACCCCTTTTCCCAGAGAAGCTTTATACCAAATTTGAAAAAAAATGTAACAGTAGTTATCAAGAAGTTAATAATGTTCAATTCTTGATGGATGACACATGAAGACGGGCACTGACCAATTGCAATAGGTCACCCAAGTAATTTTAGAAATTTCCAATCATGATGAAAACATCAGGTGCATATCTTCATTTGGTGAATAATGAGTCCACTTTTCAGGAAAATCCATGCTCTAATCAATCTTGGCAAATATCCAGACAAAAGCATGTCAGACTCTACAGACAGATGAACAGACAGACAGACGGACATGCTGATTCCTTCATTTGTAGGGAGTATAATGAAGCATCAAAATGAAGAATTTTGCTTTAAATGATCATTTTCTAATCAACATTCCTATGAATAAAGAACATTTAAAAGTCCAATGCTCCAAACATAATCAAATGCTTTACTGAAATTGATTAATGCATGATTTCTACAGGAAAGTAAAATTTCAATCTCAATACGGTATATCGGGGTAAAAGATGCCAATTTCATATTTGTCTGAAAATTCTTAGTAAGCAAGAAGAAAGGTAGTTCTATCCAAAATCATGGGGGGGGGGGGGGGGGTGTGTGTGTGTGTGTGTGTGTGTGTGTGTGTGTAGGAGGGGGGTTTCTTCTTCAGTATACTCAGTGAGTTCAATTCCTTCGTCCAATCTTGCATTTGCACAGCTATTCTTACTATCATATAAAGTGACCAGATAATAATTTGACATTTGCAGGTAAAAAAAAAAAATGATGAGCTATGTAATACACTCCGTGGTAATAAAGGGGAAAGTAAGCATGTGAAGCCATAACTTCTTTTTCTGATGAGTTCCAAAATTTTTAGTTCCAGTATCCCATATTGTGTGTACATAATGATGAACCTTTATTCCACATAAGATAAAAGAGAAAGTAATTTCCATGTTTAAGAGGAACTGACTGAATGACGTGATATATAAACATTTCCATGTTTAAGAGGAACTGACTGAATGACATGATCTATAAACATTTCCACATTTGAGAGGAAATGACTGAATGACGTGATCTATAAACATTTCCATGTTTAAGAGGAACTGACTGAATGACGTGATCTATAAACATTTCCATGTTTAAGAGGAACTTAGTGAATGACATGATATATAAACATTTCCATGTTTGAGAGGAAATGACTGAATGACGTGATCTATAAACATTTCCATGTTTGAGAGGAACTGACTGAATGACGCAGGGGTCGAAATTAACTTTTTCTTCCACAGGCTAATTTTAGCCTGTGGGTAAAAGATCCACAGGCTAAAATGAAAACCTACAAGCTAAAATAAAAATAATGAAGCAGTGCTCTTTTTTTCATATTGTTTTTTAAATCAATGATTTTCCCCACCATTACTGAGCCTAGTGGGTCAACAGGCATCATTTGGACAAAACACTAATTTACGTAAGTCATATGATGCAATGTTTAGGTCTCTTGACCATCGCACCTCAAATATTCACAACCTGTTTACTGCAGGTATAGATCCAATGTCTTCCAATTTTATGCCACGTCAGGGTTGTCACGAGTAATTTTTCAAAGTGAATCCCAGACTCGTGGTTTATAAGCAGCACGATCACGAGTCCCATGATTTTTTTGTTTTTTGTTTTTGGTAATCGCCTACACGGCGAGCAGTGCACTCGTGCCGCGACTACAACCCGACCTCAGTATGAAAATGAATTGATGTAGATAGAAAATTCTGATTAAATTAACTACTGGAAGACTTGAATTCCAAGTATGAGCTTTTTTGTTATTCATTTATCTAACAAGAAATCGGAATTTATGTTTTACCAAGTCAATTTAATCACCCCTATAAGTAAACAGGTCTATATTTTTCATTATATAATGCGATGTCCGACCTCTAAAGCATTTGTTTGACGCCGAGTTTCTTAAAAAATCATAAAAGAAAATCCGGATAGAAATGGTTGTTGAAATCATTCGTTCATGTAAGCGTTTGTATGATTTTGAGTGCAAGTTTAAGAAAGGGAATGGCGCATCGCGGCTTAAAACGGATACGATACGATCATGGTTTGTAAATCCCCACTCGCTAAGATTTGCGAGTGTCCACTATTTTTACTCGCTATTTTTCAAATCTACTCGCAATTTGCGAGTATTTCTCGCTAATTTCGAGCCCTGTGACGTGATCTATAAACATTTCCATGTTTGAGAGGAACTGACTGAATGACGTGATCTATAAACATTTCCATGTTTGAGAGGAAATGACTGAATGACGTGATCTATAAACATTTCCATGTTTGAGAGGAACTGACTGAATGACATGATCTATAAACATTTCCATGTTTAAGAGGAACTGACTGAATGATATGATATATAAACATTTCCATGTTTAAGAGGAATTGACTGAATGACGTGATCTATAAACATTTCCATGTTTGAGAGGAACTGACTGAATGACATGATCTCTAAACACACCTGGTGGGTCTGTGTCAGCATTGTTTCCTGAATCAGGAACCACATACAAATCTCGTCGTTCACCCAGAGTATTTCGTCTGTTCTGGTCAGTTGTTGAAGGAGATGGAAGCTGAAATAGTAAACAAGCACTCTAGACTTTTTCTTTGAGGGATATACTCTATGCATTCTACAAGAGCTTCATTTAACACCACTAACTTTTCCAATGAAATGATAAAATAAATCTCTATAAAACTCATCATTCACTACCATGATAGTCAAATAAATCTCTATAAAACTAATCATTCACTACCATGATAAAATAAATCGCTAATCTGGCCTCGTAGTGTCCAAGATCTGATCCAGACACAATTTATGTATGTACAATGTATAGTCAGAAACTTTCAGGAGGCCAGTGACCTACTTTTGGTTCAAGACAATACCATAGGATTTGATTTTAATCAGATTGATAAGTATACATTTCTGTATAAAAGTATAGATTTCTCTCTCTCTACCCTTTCTTCTTCATCCAAACTTTCTAACGAGGAATTTCCAATATCACCGTCATCTTGTCTTCCATTCCTAAAACCATAAAAATTAAAAGCACTCAGCATCTTCAGGGTCTTGTGTATGCACTATCACAAATTCACCATAATTTACAATTATAGAAAATGTATCAATCAACCAGAAGCTTAAGCGGCCATGTAAGAATTCGGATTGTTTCCAACTTCTATGGCGTAACAATTTTGCCAAGTTTGATATTACTAACATATGATATGCCATCATTCGGGAGAAAAACTTGGTTCTCTACTAGACAATTACAGCAAAACACACTTTTAATTTATCATGCTTATAAGTTACAAACACACGCTTATTTTAAAGTAATATTCATTCCCCTTTAGAAGCAAATATCAAAAAAAAAATTACTGGATATAAGGAAGTTTGGTTATAACGAACTATTTTTCACTGGCCCTGGAGGTTTGCTGTAACTGTTTTACTGTAGTCATATTAATATTCTGAACACCCCGAAACAGAACACACTTCTATTTAATTTAATAGCTGAACAGTCATCCTTTTGTACAAAAGTCTGGACAGGTATGGAATTCAGTACATTATTTTTTTATATCTTAAAAATTGGTTCACAGTTGTTCAAAGACAAGTTGATGTTGTCTCAGCCAATCAGACAGAAAGGAGGCCAAATTAGGTCTATACCATACATACAGCACAGCTCCAGAATTTTTCATGGCCCACCCTGGACAGCACATTATGTGAAATGGTTTGTATTACAACATGTGCACTGTGCAGAATGGTGCAGATATATTCCATTACACAAATGTGTACCGTGACACACTGTGAAAGCACTCCACGGTGCACCATGTAGCTTTAAAATCATTCTTCGCGCTGCTATTTGTAAAATTTGTACATGCATTTTTTTTTTTACATCACTGGCAATAAACATTAAAACATTCTCAGCATATACATGAATACCTGATAGGCAACAATTTCAATATATTTTATATGGATAACTGCATTTGACCAGACATGGTGGCTATAAGTGGTTAGAGTATTCACTTCTTGACCAGGAGATTGTGGGTACAATCCCACTCATACGACGTAAAAATACGAAGTGACTGCTCATTTTAACAGTAAATACTCAGCATGAGACCTTACAGAGGTAGAGTGTCCCGGCAAACACTTGTGTTATGTGTACATGTTACATTTACTTACAATGTATTACCCTAGCTGCTTCAGCCTTCAGCACCAAGCATAGGTCTAAATCTGACATTGATACTTCACTTGCAGCTAGTTATATCTCAATAGGAGTGATGAAAAACTTTTTATCAGAAAGACAAAGGAATTTGATTTTTTTAGGCCGAAATCACAGAAATGATCCTTGTATCATGTAGTCACTGACGTAAGATTAATTATTTCAGCATCTGAATTTCCTTATTAATATATGTATCAGATAAAGCCCAAAAACTATTTTCTTTCATCATTGTGCTCTGTTGATCTGACCTATGACCTGAACTCAAAATAACTAGAGATAATCATTGTCACATGAACTCACCATTGGTGTAAGTTAAATCAATAATCAATTTAGGAAGTAATCAAATACATGTAATAGTTATTGAACAGCTGATTCCTGTATAATACCCCCCCCCCCCCCTTCATTTGAAGGGGTAAAATAAATTACTGACAAGAAATCATTTCTGGAACGAAATCTCTATTACTGCACTACTCCGCCCAATAGAAATTACAAAGATGGGCACATCAAAAACACAAAAGAAAAAGTTTCTGATTGGACCATCAAGTTCTGATACACGGTGTAAGACAATGCTCACACATAATGATTCATCTAACCTACATCCCATTTCTATGCATGTTCTGAACTTTAAATTGAACATCAGACATGCCAACTTTTTTTCAATGTCCACAAAGGCCTGTATTTTTTGTGAAAAACTGGCCAGTAATACTGTTTTGTTTTTGGCCACAACAGCTACACTTAAACCTACATGGTTCAGGTGAGCTAAAAAGTTGATACACTGCACCAGTGCTTCTGTTGTAAAATTCTTACCCTGGTGGCTGTTCCCTGTAATCATTGTGGGTGTCACTGCAATTAAAAGATTTCATTAATGTAAAATCAGAGTATTCACTGACAGTCTAAACTTCTTGCTTATATGCACATGTAATTTTGAAATTAATCAAATCATTTTTAATAATGAAACCAGTTCATGTATTAAAACTGACAATATTTCATATGGTCAGAGCACTTACATTATTATCATAGCCTCTTCATAGGTTGGTAGATCATCTGCAAAATTTATTACATTTTGAAAACAAGAGACCCATTTGGGCTTAATTAAACAGTCACCTGGCTTGCAATGACATAATTATATACATGTATATAGAAAGTGTTGCATGTTTGTGGTACAATTAGTTTATCTTTCAAAACCTGGAGAACCCTAAGAACAGAATGGGCTTCAGATTTTGTGATGAGTCATTACATATCATCTGGTCAAGAGCAGCCTTTGCACCAAGTATGAACTTCTGAATTGCCTTTCCATTACAATGTCGTTGCCTAGGTATCCATTACAATGTTGTTGCCTAGGTATCCATTACAATGTCGTTGCCTAGGTATCCATTACGATGTCGTTGCCTAGGTATCCATTACAATGTCGTTGCCTAGGTATCCATTACAATGTCGTTGCCTAGGTATATCCATTACAATGTTGTTGCCTAGGTGCAGAGTCGGAGAGACAGACAGAAAATGGATACATAAACAGGCTGATTCCTCTAGAACATCTAAACCTTGTTTGCAGGGCTATTTCAATGATCCTAATTTTTGTTTGCTATATAATCATGAATAATTAAAAGAAGAAACTTCTTGAAGTAAAAAAGAACAACTACTGAAGGAGTTAATCCCCATCCCTTTTCCATTAGAAGAATCATAAGGCCAATTCAACTTAATTGATAGATTATCATCCCCGTCCGCCCCTCAAAAATCGACCCACCCCAAATTTTTTTATTTTGCGGAACTTGCGATTTCCGGAAAATTTTCATGTCCGACTCGGGTATTTACACTTTTTGTGTACATTTCCAGAATTAGTAACATGAAAAGCCAGGCCACATGAAGAAAATAGATATTGTTTTCTTAAATTCTCGCATTCTTACGGGTGTAAATCTTGATAAGTTTGGTATCTTTCTGTGTTTGAAATTAAAGCTTTAACTGGAATTCGTCTGTGAAATAAGCATAGACTGATATCCATCTGACATTATATGATACACTTCTGTTGTCAAAAACTCGTTTGTCATTAGCATAATATTTTTATCAGAAAATAAAAATTAAAAAATAAAATCCTCCCACCTGCCCCATACTTTTTGGTGACCCTGGATGATAATCTACTAATTAAGTTGAATTGGCCTAACAAAAGTACCGCCAATGGTACATAATACACTCGTGAAAAGCTAATATAGGGCGTTTTTCTTACACCATGATTTGTAGAACTTGCCTTCAAGTAGTATTAGCAATCATCAGGGTGTGACATACTTTCTTTGCATCGAAAAAACAAGACAAATCATGTACATGTACTCTCTATGTAATATTTTCACTTGGCATGAGACGTATGTGTACCAAGTTTAATGGTCCTTGCCCCATTGTCTGTATCCTGCCCACAAGGTCCGGACAGAGAGACCATAATACGTCCCATTTCCTTCTTTGACGGGCGTATAAAAACGTTAACACCTACTCTGTGGGGGAAAATACCCTTTGACAAGATATGAAGATTATATTTAGGTGATTCCAGGAAAAAAAGATTCTGCATTGACAATTGAAATAAATAACATTGGTGCAAGGGTAATGGATATATAATGTATAAATAAAAATTCAAACTACATATACGATCAAGACATTTTTTTTTACACTGCATGATGTGGAATTTTAGTAGTTTTCTGTAATACATTATGCTTTAAATAATATATACCTAGTATGCTATAAAAATGAATTAAATATGTCTAAAAACGGACCTCTCCCACTATACTGGGGGTGGTGGGGGTGGGGTGGTGTGCAGTGTGAATTACAACACGTTTAATTAAATTTGGTCTATCAAATGTATTAAGCCCATCTACCCGTATGTGCCAATTATTTTTTTCTTTACAACATGATCTGTGTGAACCTTTCTGTTTCAATGATTCAAGCTTTGTTTTGATGTTGTTTTCAAGAGTCTGTTTACTGTGACCCTTAAACACAAACGACAGATATGCTGTCGTTATTAAAACAATAAAATGCTTTCTTTGTTGTTTCCTTGGGTGATGAAGGTTATGCAAATTTTTTCTGCACTGATAGCTACCTGGATCACCCAATGAAACAACAAAGAAAGGCATTTCATTGTTTATATTTATATTCTTATGTATTATCTAAAAATATAAACTAAAATTAAGATCTAAAATATTATATGGTTGACCCATTTGTTATGTTAAATGGAACAGCCAATGCACCCTTTGACCTTGATGACACTCCATATGGTAACGATTTTGCAGACAGGTGGTACTAGAAAACCAGATCTAACTAGTTTGCAACAAACATGTATTTACTACATGATGAAAGCAATGTCAATTTCAAAAGAAATATAAGAGAAAAGATTCAGTGAATGTAAGTACATATTTTTAAATATATGTTCTTAAATACATATGTATATCTTTTCACTCCCCCACCCCTTTTTTCCCCCTCTTGTACAACATGCACCTCTTCTATACCATGAATAATGAACTCCATACTTGTTTCAAATACCACTTTGTATATGATCACGGAATCTATCATTTCATTCATTGTCATTTTATTCATATCTTTGATTGCACGTATCATATTATGAGTATATTGTCTGTATTTCAGAAGGCCCCAAGGAAGAATAGTACGGTGTACTAATCGGGCTACCTCCTCTAAATAAAGCATAACCATTATTACTTCCTATAATCATCAACTGAGTGTGGTATATGTCTCCTACTCTGGGGAGCTTTTAATGCATGGCTCACATGAAAGTGTCAATTCAGCTGTTATCACGTGTCAGAATTATTTTTACTCTAACAAAATATTTAATGTCTCACATTTTGATTGTAGTGCTTAAATTAAAACTACTTGATACCATGCTTTAGTTGAAAGGATTAAAATAAATGACATCATCAAATACATTTTTATTTGTCTATATATAATTTTAACATCACCAAAAGCATTTCATTTGTCTATATATTATCTGTAGAAGTATTTGATTATGGTGAACTTACCATTTTGTCCTGAATTGATATTGTCAAGAGGCACTCCGCTATCTGGAAATCTCGCTTATAGAAGAAAAAAATCATGGTTTCTTTTAAAATTATTAGTAATACACATTAGCTGTAATTACAAATACAATACAATATGAAGTATTCTCTAATTTTCCTAAATTCAACACTGTACATAGTTTATGTCTGTTAGAGATTTTAAATGAAAGCAAATTGCAGAAAGCTGACACTATATGCTAATACTTACTCTTAAATATCATTACATTTATTTTCAAAAGTAATCCCCAAGAAAAAAAGTCTGGCATAAACATTTTTTTTAAAGCAATTGCTACTTGTTTTACACTTTATACAATATAAAGGATATTTACATAAGATAAATGCAGATGTCATAAATGCTATATATACCAAGTTTGGCCCTGCCCAGGAGTCAGAACCTCTACTCTGGAGATCATGAAACTCAAACTTTTGGTATACTAGGCCATCTTGCTCTATTACAACATCATTTAGTTTTCATTACCACATTTGTGGTTGTAGAGAAGATTTTTGAAAATTGGCCAATTTTTGACACGCTCCTAATTAATAAGGCCCCAGGGGTGTAGAAGTCCTGAAATTTACTTTATGTCCCCTTGTACCCAAGATGCTTCACACAAAACTTGAAAAGAATGGAAAGGGTAATTATCAAGAAGATGTTAATTAATTAAATTGTTCAATTATTAATGCACGACGCATGACAACAGATGACCAACAGCAATAGTTCACCTGAATGTTGTTGATGTAAAATTATCTATTTAAATCGAGTCTAACAAGTGAAATAAATTATTACTGTATACATTAACATGTATTGTATAAACCCAAGAAATGAAAGGTAAGTGGGGCATTTATAAACTACATGAGCGCAAAGGATTGTCTAGCAAAATGATCATCCCATATGAGTTGTATAAAATCTACAAGACGATGGGACACAAATGTCAATTTTGGGAATATCATGCTTAGCATGTACATTTAATGAAATGGATTGGTTGATTGTGTACATTCACATATATTTCTTCTTGTATTTCATTTGGAATCATGGGCAAAGCTGCTAAATATCAATTCAAATACATGTTACTGTAAAATGAAATGTAAAAATTAATAATAATTAGTACATACCCTGCACATCATTTAGATCTGAAAAGAAAAACAAGAAATGTTTGTAAAACATATATGCTCCCCATGGTGCAAAATTGAAATGGGTTATATACACATGCATCTTTTAATTGATAGTAGTGCCAATTAAGCATTTCAAAATCTTGAGCAGACAATATCTTCCTATGTCCTGAGTGGCTTGACCATGTGACCTAAAAATCAATAGGGGTCATCTACTCCTTATGCTGTACCAGTGTACCAAGTTTGGTGTCAATCAAGCAAATGATTCTTAAAATATAGGAGATAATATATTACTATATCCAGTTTATCCCTTGACCAACCGCCGCGGTGGCCGAGAGGTTAGAGCGTTCATCCCGCATGCGGAAGGCCGGGGTTCGAATTCCGGCCATGACAGACCTAAGTCGTTAAAACTGGTAGTGACAGTTCCATCGCCAAACGCTTTGTATCATGTGTGAATTTCACAGGTCCTCGGAGATGACCTTAAAAACGTGTCCCGTGTCGCAGTAGGTGTGGCACGCTGAAGAACCCTCACTGCTCAATGGCCGTTACTGCCGAACATAGGCCTAAATTTGAAGCCCTTCACCGGTCTAAAGAACCCTCACTGCTCAATGGCCATTACTGCCAAACATAGGCCTAAATTTGAAGCCCTTCACCAGTCTTGGTGACGTCTCCATATGAGTGAAAAATTCTCTCGAGAGACATTAAGTAAGATACAATCAATCAATTATCCCTTGACCTTTGACCATATGAACCCAAATTTTATATGGGTCATCTATTCCTTATGATGTGCCAGTCTACCAAGTTTGATGTCCTCCAAGCAAAGGATTCTCAAGATATTGAATGGACAGTATATTCCTATGTCCAGTTTGACTTTGACCATGTGACTTCAAAATCAATAGAGGTCATCTTCTCTTTAAAATGTACCAGGGGTCATCTACTCCTCACAATGTATCAGTGTACCAAGTTTAATGTCTGTCAAGGAAAGGTTTCTCAAGAAATTGAGCGAACACAGCATCTTCCTATGTCCAGAGTAGATTGACCCTTGACCTTTGCCCTGAGAATCAATAGGGGTCCTCTTCTATTCATAACCAACCCATATATGAAATATCATTACAATGAAATAAATGGTTCTCCAGATATTGAGTGGACAACATGTGGTCTACCGACCGATCAACAGACAGGTGCAAAGCAGCAAGCCCCTCTTCTTCAAAGGGGGCATAATAACAAATCAGATCATGATGTGAACATTACCTGTGTGCAACTAAGGTGTACAAAGTACATTACCTGTGTGTAACCAAGGTGTACAAAGTACAATACTTGTGTGTAACCAAGGTGTACAAAGTACATTACCTATGTGTAACCAAGGTGTACAAAGTACAATACTTGTGGGTAACTAAGGTGTACAAAGTACATTACCTGTGTGTAACCAAGGTGTACAAAGAACAATACCTGTGTGTAACCAAGGAGTACAAAGAATATTACCTGTGTGTAACTAAGGTATACAAAGTTCATTACCTGTGTGTAATGAAGGTGTACAAAGAACATTACCTGTGTGTAACCAAGGAGTACAGAGAATATTACCTGTGTGTAACTAAGGTATACAAAGTTCATTACCTGTGTGTAACGAAGGTGTACAAAGAACATTACCTGTGTGTAACTAAGGTGTACAAAGAACATTACCTGTTTGTAACTAAGGTGTGCAAAGTACATTACCTGTGTGTAACTAAGGTGTACAAAGTACATTACCCGTGTGTAAATAAGGTGTGCAAAGTACATTACCTGTGTGTAACCAAGGAGTACAAAGTATATTACCTGTGTGTAACTAAGGTGTACAAAGCACATTACCTGTGTGTAACAAAAGTGTCAAAGTAAAATACCTGTGTATAACTAGATACCATTGTGATAGTAAGCATCACAAAATGGCTCCGCTTTGTGGCATATTTTGCTAAGGTCAAGGTCCATTACTCTTTTTAAAAAAGTCAACAAAGCCCCAACTCACATATGATCTGTAACCCATTAATAAATTCATGACTATATAAATTTTCAAATCAATACAACAGCTGCAAATATATCAAATTTACTAGTTTCAAGGTCCATACATCTTTTTTTTAAAAAGGGTCAGGAAAGCCCAAACCCAAACTTGATGAAATTTAACCGTGTTTTGTTTCAAAGATGAGAATGCATGAAAATGCTGATCTTTAGGGAGGAAAAAGACACAAGGTAAATGATAGGCCCGCACTGACGGAAGACAATGCCTCCGTTTCAAGTCCTTAAAATTCATTTCACTGCCTGAATGGTTACTGAAATACACATGGCTTTATAGAACATGTGTCAGACAAAGGTACTTGATATTTTTCGTTAGAAAAAGAGAGTAAAATTTTAATGTAATGAGTGTTAACATTAGATATGATTAATTAGCCGTGTTTCGAGTTCCTCCGGAACACCCGGGATTTTTCGTATTTAGCCACGCCGGTCACGTGATATGAGCAAAATGTTCCACAGGGGTACTTCCGGTTAATTTTGTTTACACTGGTAACAAAATTGTTTTTGACAAAATATAGATTTTGCGGCACAAACTGTCGCAAATCAGATAAAGGATAGCAAGGGATATATATTTACTTGGGAAGATGTCAAAGTTTACCTTTTCCCAAACCCGGGAAAAGCGTTCACGCAGAGGAAACGATGGCGTCATTTGTGTAGAAAACCACGAGCAGCCAAAATTGAGTTCGATTATTACATTCCGTGAAAGCTGAACCAACAAAGGAACATCATTGTTCTAGCAAGTTTCCTTATATTAACTTTTAGGAAAACCAAGAGGTTTGTACTGACTCTTAAAAATGTAATATAGACTGTGCAAAATCTTGTCAATCTTAAGAATAGGTATACTTGTACCCTCATCCACATCTGAGCAGTGTATGTATTTTACAACGGTGTTCATAAATTGCAAAATTTTGAATTATATCAAAGAACATTGATCTTTTCTCCAACTTTTAATACCAATCAAGCACAGGCAATATGCATCGCTTGGGGTACTCTTTAATAGTAAATTCGAACACAAGTGATGCATATTGCCTGTGCAATCAAGGTACTTTGCATGTACATGTACATCAGATATGTACATTTCCACTCAAACCACTTATATACAAGAATGGAACCAGCTGAACATGAGCCAGGTTATATATTATGTATTTGCTCTCCTACCCCTTTGATTCAGTACTGTGTAAGGAAATATACTATTGAGTATATATATATTTTAAAAAGAATAACAAAGAACAACAATTTTCATTCATATTTCATTCAACATATATATACACAGGTTGATAACAATGGCTGATCTGCATATAATGACTGCTAGTTATTGGCTGGTATGCAGTGAAAGGGAGCTAAAAAGGAGTAAAAAGTTCATATCAGCCAGGTGAGAATTAATTTCTTCTTTTTTGTGTGTTATACATATGTAATTCTTTTCTTTTGCTGCTTCAAATCTTGTGTATTTGAAAATTTTCAGTCTAATATTTTGGCAATGTTATAGGTAGTGTGGCTTAAATAAACCAGTGTTAAGGAATATCCAGTAATGGCATGACATCATGAGAGTTTGGCATACCGACATTCAGATGATTAATGATGAAACTGAAGACCTCAAGTGAAAGGCATGGAAAATGATCCTGTTCCCATATACCTGAAAAAGAGGAGGGATGCCACAATATTGATAATAGACTTTTGTCAATTTGAGAAGCAAAGATGTAAAAAAAAAAAAAAAATAATAATAATAATAATGCTGAAATTATAATTCATGTATTTGTTAAAAATACTGTTCACTGTACATACATGTATATTTTTTTAAACTTATTTTTAAATACATGAAGTAATTCATATTAAAACTGTGAATGTACGAGTTTTCATGATTTTATTTATATTTAAGTCAATTCACCTTTTTCAAACTTTTGATGCATATGACGGATTTCCTCTGCATTGCTATATCTATCAGGCCCAGCACAATCTCTATATTTAGCTATATAGTTTTATAAAGCTATTTCAAACAGCTTCATTAAGCTAGTTTCGATTAAATTTCTTAAGTGCAATGACACATAACAATATACATGTACTTTGAACTAACCACAACACTATTTTAGGTATAGATCATATGTCATTTTAAGAATTTTCATGAAAAGAGAATTTCTTTTGTATTGATAACTGTCCACTACCTTGTGTGTGTCGAAGCTTTGATAAGTATATGATGACTTTACAATGTGGAATCTGTAACAACTTAATAATCCTAAACATTTGACAATTTTGAATTCAAAATTCTTCCTAAGGTACATAGTTTAAGAAGCTTTTTTTGTTTACAGTGTGTTGTTTCAAGTACAAGGATGAAATATTTTCACTTAGAAATTCAATTTTTATGCTTTAAAAATATATTTGATAGAAGATTTGAAATAGTTATATCAAGCAATTTCAATTAGCTTTACAAAGCTATATAGCTTGATTAGCATATTTATATAGCTAAGTATACTAGAGATTGTGCTGGACCAGTCTATGAGCACATAATTGAAATTATGTTGCTGAAAGGAATAATATTACCTTAATCATGATCAGATATATATTTTGTTCAGTGATATAAATATGAGCAGTAATCACAAATACCTACTGGATTGTGAAAAGTCAATAAAATGACTACAACAATAAATAGTCATGCTAAAAATTCTTTCAATTACATGAGTATATCATTAAAAGTCGAACTCCAAAGACTTAATCTGTAACACAAGTATTAGTTGATAAATAATTATTTTCAAATTAGACAGCATATTGACTATACCCAAGTAGATAATTTTATCCTCGCCCACATATGGCTATATCATTGCACTTAGAAACCCAGTCTAATTCAATCTAAACTAGCTTTAAATTATAAAGCCATTTCAAATACCTATAATATTATAGCTAATCTATTACTTTTCACTGTGTATTGTCATTATCTAAATTTTATATCAATAATTATCAGGTCCAGTCCAAAGACTATTTCTACCTATGTAGCTACTTATAGCTACCTAGGTATTTAAACCTACTCCAGGTAGCTATTTTTACCTACGTTTTCCTTTACTTGCATTTCGTGGCCAAACGCAGGAACGGCGCAACATGGTGTGTACCAAATTTCTTGATTCACTTATACTGACATTGAATACCACAAAAATATTGGACAAAAAATGATTACTTTCAAATTTGCATCAATAACTGCACCCACTTCCATTCTCTAGGAACTTAGGATCAAAGATACATGATAAGAAGTCTAGAATGTTTTACAAATCTTTATTAATTTTAAAGTTAACATTCATGCACTCTTACATTAAAAGTTTTTGAGTCGATTTTTCACGCAATTTCCTCTACATTTTCCACCCTCGTAAAGTATATAAATTTACACTCCGAATTTTGTCATGCACATGCACAACATGATACATAAAACGACTGACCTGTTTAAAAGATGTGCCTTAATTATTATTTATTTATATCTTTAAAAACATGTAAAAGTAGCTACTTTAAGTAGCTTTAAATACCTAGGTAGCTATTAATAGCTACGTAGGTAGAAATAGTCTTTGGAATGGACCTGGTTATATATGTTACATGTTTATGCCCATTTTGGCCCTGATTTGGTAACGTAAATTCTATTTCACATAGGCCCTAGACTGTACTGGACCCGAGTGGACCTAATGCCTGCTTTATGAAGCAGTGCACATTGTGTTTTGTATATATATAAAATATCGTCATAATTTTCATTTTACCTGTTTGACAGGTTTCAGTGAGTCTAATACGTTCTTTTCCTTTACCCCTCCGGTTACTAGACAGCTGGGCCTTGTGTGAGTTACACGACATGCATCGTCTTCTTCTGTTCTTGACGAAGTCTTTCGTTGTATTTCGTAGATCAATAGTAGCTTATCAAACGCTCATAAACAAATATGTACCGCATACACCCCAAACTATTCAATTTGTATTTCAATTTCATGATGATCGACAAAATTAAGCCTAGGCCTAATACACGAAGTGTCGACTGTTGGTAAACAACGATAAACCGGAAGTAACCCTGTGGAACATTTTTGACGCGGCGTGACTAAACACAGAATAAACACTGTGTTCCGGAGTAACTCGAAACACGGCTATTTGGTGTACTATAATAACGCAACTTAAAATAATTTTATCTAAATATTAAAAAAAAAAAATAAACTAGATAGATTAACCTAGAACAATACGGAATACATGTAATGTCTTTTATGTAGGGACGCTTTGTAAACCCTGTTGTGGGTTCAAGCAATATCCCACAAACAGTCAGATATACATCGTCGGATACCCACGGCTGATCTCGTCTTCTACTCGATCAGCCATGGGTATCCGACTATGCCAGATATGGTGCATCTCTGTGTATCCTACAGGAAAGGACCTCTGAGAAGACATAAGAAAAGCCACTTTCATCAGTTGGCTGTTATTTTTTTGCTGACATTTGTAAAATTACATTAAAATCAATACATCAAGTATTGCAATTTACATTTTGTAGACTGTGAAAGAGGACTTAGTGCTCTCAAGAGAATACAGAACCAGTTGAGAAACAGATTGCCCTTAGCAAACAAGATTCTAAACCGAAGGACCAGATCCTGATACAAGTTCCCTTTCAAGGAAACAGCAGCTTTGTGGAAAAACTCAAGACCAAGATTGATTATAATGTTTAATATTTACACCTTATAAAAACTATTGAAATGTTTAATCTTTGTGTGTGTGCATGTTTTTGTTGTTGTTGTTTTTGTTTACAATCCTAATACAAAACTGGTTGTGAGGAACTACATGTGCAGTCTTCTAAATGTCATGAACACTTCGGGCGCAGTCTGCAACACAGCAAAATTTGAAGTGATGGAGAACCCTGATCAAGTATGAATTTTTCATTTAATAGCTGCAGGGATAGCCAAAAGAACCCAGGAAAACTGTCAAAGCTTGGACACACAGGCTGATGACTATAGGGCACACAGGATGATGACTATAGGACACACAGGCTGATGACTATAGGGCACACAGGTTGATGACTATAGGGCACACAGGCTGATGACTATAGGACACACAGGCTGATGACTATAAGGCACACAGGCTGATGACTATAGGACACACAGGCTGATGAATATAGGACAGGTAGCTACTGTAGACTAAGTACAATACCTGCAGGTAGTTACTGTAGACTCTAAGTACAATACCTGCAGGTAACTACTGTAGACTAAGTACAATACCTGCAGGTAACTACTGTGGACTAAGTACAATACCTGCAGGTAGCTACTGTAGACTAAGTACAATACCTGTAGGTAGTTACTGTAGACTATAAGTACAATACCTGCAGGTAGTTACTGTAGACTAAGTACAATACCTGCAGGTAGCTACTGTAGACAAGTACAATACCTGTAGGTAACTACTGTAGACTATAAGTACAATACCTGCAGGTAGTTACTGTAGACTAAGTACAATACCTGAAGGTAGCTACTGTAGACTAAGTGCAATACCTGAAGGTAGTTACTGTAGACTAAGTACAATACCTGCAGGTAGTTACTGTAGACTAAGTACAATACCTGAAGGTAACTACTGTAGACTAAGTACAATACCTGCAGGTAACTACTGTGGACTAAGTACAATACCTGCAGGTAACTACTGTAGACTAAGTACAATACCTGTAGGTAGTTACTGTAGACTAAGTACAATACCTGCAGGTAGCTACTGTAGACTAAGTACAATACCTGCAGTTAGTTACTGTAGACTATAAGTACAATACCTGCAGGTAGTTACTGTAGACTAAGTACAATACCTGCAGGTAGCTACTGTAGACTAAGTACAATACCTGCAGGTAGCTACTGTGGACTAAGTACAATTAGTTTCCTCACCTACTGCTTGATCTTCTCTCTCTTCGGTATTGATTTGTTTTTGGAGAACTTTCCTTGCTGCATCTCGCAGTTTTTGTCTCTCCTTTTCCTCTGAAATTATATATATATATATATCATAGATACACACATGTATATTTCAATTTTCATGTTTGATTCTCACTAAAGATGACTATAAATAACTCTATACATGCATGTAAAAAACTATGGTTCAAGTGGTTGTAGAGATCGATATAAATGAAAATAGTTTCAAAATACAGCCTGTCTTTTCACACACTTTATTTCCAAAATGAGCCGAGCACTGATCATGTGACTGTCTAATTAGCACACCCTCTTTTTCACCCATTCTTGCCAATTTCTTGGATCTGTGCGTGTCTATAACTACCGTTAAGTGTGTTACACATAAATTTAGTTCATGAATTTCGTCCAATTTGTCCTTATTCCTGTATCCACCATCGATAAACTCTATGTCAAAACTTTACTGACATCAATCTTCTTTCCAGCCACATATTAAGAAAGCATGCCATGCATTATACTTCATTTTGAAAACTTGGTTAATAAGAAGAATTGTGATATATACTCTGTACTTGGTTAATAAGAATTGTGATCTATACTCTGTACTTGGTTAATAAGAAGAATTGTGATCTATACTCTGTACTTGGTTAATAAGAAGAATTGAATTGTGATATATACTCTGTAACTCACCTTCTTCATCACCTCGGTCCGCCATGGCTGATTGATCAAATTACAATCACTTTTCTGGAAACAGATGTGGTTCTACAAGACATATTGAAATCTTGATAAAAATCAATGAGAACATACTGATATACTTCTTAGTACAATGGGTACATGTTGATTGATTGCTTGTATACATGTATTGTTTACGTCCCTCTCGAAAATTTTTCACTCAAAGACATATGGAGACGTAACTATTGCTGGTTAATTAGAGCTGAAAAAGTTAGGCCTATGATGCTCGGTGCTTGAGCAGGGAGGGATCTTCATATGTGCCACACCTGCTGTGACACGGGACCTCAGTTTTTGCGGCCTCATCCGAAGGCCCTCCATTTAGTCGCCGCTTATGACAAGCAAGGGGTACTGAGGACCTATTCTAACCCGAATACCCATGGGACTTAATGGGTACATGCATTTTATACATGTTCTAATCCCTGGGAAAAAAAACTTTGAATAAATAAGTTTATTACGAATTAAGACCTGAATGTAAAAATCAAGAAATATTTTCATTATTTTGTGAAGTTTCTCATCCTTATACACACTCTATATATTAGTCCTTCACAAAATAACTGTAGCAGCTCTGTTTGGGGGGGGGGGGGGGGGGGTCACAGGCAATTAATACTTGGGTTGGAACTTATGAGCACTCGTTAAGAGTATTAATTCAAACCCTAGGGATGTAATTATAATCAATTTAAACATATTAATTAGCACCACTAAACTTTGTTGACCACAGTAGCATAGGCTGCTTCAAAGAACACCCAAATAATCTCTCTCTCTCTCTCTCTCTCTCTCTCTCTCTCTCTCTCTCTGCAATATTATTAGAACACTGTTATCTGCTATGCTTAAACATGTAAATGTAGAAATTATGAAATACTGTTTCCATAGAAGGAATTTTTTTTAAAAAGTCATATTTGCAAGCAATAACCAGGGGCCAGTTTTACAAAACAACTCACAACAACGTTGCAAGTCTTATATGTATTACACAGTTATTAATTTGAATGAACAGATGAATGAAGTTAACTTTTCTGAGGCTTAATTTTCAACATTATCAAATTTTTTTTATACATACATGTATAGATAAGATAAGTTTTATTCCAATTTTGGGCTCAGAGGGCATAACAGCAAAATAGTTTATAAAGAAGGAAATTTCAAAAAAGAAAGAAAGTTTACAACATTAGCTACAGGTTACATAGACTGCAAACTACATGTATATATATTGCATTTGGAGTGAATAATCTTACAATAAACTGGAAAATTCCAGTGTATGTAAAGTTGGTCGTAAGTCTTAATTAAGTTCTTTTATAAAACGTGCCCCTGCATGGACCTAGTTGCACGAAGGTTAGTTAACTTTAACTAACAGTTAAATTGTCATTAATTTAGGTCTTATGTCTATATAGTGTTAACTAGATATTAACTATCAGTTAAACTTAATAATCTTTTGTGCAAATGGGCCCTTATATCACATATACAAGCAACTAAAAACATAATAAGCAAATTATACATTTATTTACTCCCTAAATAAATACTACTGGCTTTGTGTATCCATGATCGAACACTGGGATTACTAATGAAACTGCACACAAAAAACTTAATTGTATATTCACTTACACAGTGGGCAATTGTCCCACTCCCAGCGTGTAAACAAATTGTTTTGCTCTTACTGCGTTTAGAGTTCTCTAAAGGGAAATAAATCAGACATATCGCGAAGCTTGCATATGCATGAGGAAAGTAAATTAATGCATGACAATTAAAAGCATGATGAATATGATATAGGAAATAATTCATGCAATATAATTAGTGATAGCCGATCGAGACATCGGGTATATGCGCATGTTTTGATTGCAATAAGAACTAGCATAATGAAAAGAGTATTTTTGCTAACATAATTAGAGCAAGAAATTCAAATATTAATTGCAATATTTCATTTTCTACAGTTACTGATAATCAAGAACTTGAAGGCAATATAAATATATGAATAAACAGGAGCACCACAGGCCTTATCAGATTTGATAGGGTTTGATGGCTGATTTTACATGATGAAACTATTCTTTCTTTTTATCACATGCAGGTTAATTCACTGCACTTTATTTAAAGATAGATCAAGAAATATCTGATACATTGTCTACATTGATTTACTACGGTGAAAACTTTGATAAATTGATTTACTGTAATGGTAAAAACTTGATTAACAACAGTAAAAACTTCATTTGATACATTGGTTAACTATGGTAAAAACATTGATATATTGTTCTACTACTGTAAACACCTTGATATATTGATTTACTATATGGTAAAAAATTTGATACACCGATTATTACAAAAGAATATGTAATATCCACTTGATATGCATTTTTGCATGCCGGACTGATACGTGATATGAATTTTCAGACCAGACGTTGATACTGGCTATTGTCACGTCACCTGTATTACACAGTGCAGAATCTGCATAATCATTATCAAATATATGATAATATTAGTTACACAGTTAGTTAGTGACCTGATACGGAAAAATACATGGTGTGAAAAGCCTCGCCCGATACGGGTTTTCTTTTCACACCATGTATTTTTCCGTATCAGGTCACTAACTGACTGTGTAACAAATTTATCACGTCGAAGACCTCTAACTGTATATGTGGGGGTCTATATCATACAACTTAGTCAAATGTCTTTCCTTTTGAAACGGCTGCAAGTCAAACCCGACGATAAATAAAATTACTCGCCCAATACGGATTTTACTCGCATGATACGGTTTTTTTCACGGCGTCATGTGACCAAGATCTGACCAATCAGATTTCAACAATTTTGTCTGAGGCGTGATAAATGTGTATAACTCTGTCACACATGTTGATAGGCTGCAGGACTCAATGCTAACTTTAAAAATAACTAGACCAATTAGACTAGTAGCTTAAAATTTTACTAGACCTGACCTCAACATCACCAGACCTGACCTCAACATCACTAGACCTGACTTCAACATCACCAGACCTGACCTCTACATCACTAGACCTGACCTCATCGTTACCAGATCTGACCTGAACATCACCAGACCTCACCTCATCATCACCAGACCTCACCTCTACATCACTAGACCTGATCTCAACATCACTAGACTTGACCTCAACATCACCAGACCTGACCTCATTATATTTATACATGTATTTCTACTTTCTCTCTCTCTCGTTCCATAAATATTAAATAACATACTCTGTATTGATTAACAATCATTTAATTATTCTGTCATCAGAATGATGAAAATGCATGTATATCTAGAGAACGAAATATGATATGATTTTCAAAATAAAACAAATCTGTCAAATTAAAATGATTTAATAAGCTGAATTCATTCTAATTGTTGCAACTAATGCACACATTGTTTTTCTTTCATTTAATGATAGCTTTTATTTATCCAGGATTACACAAATTAGAATAAAGCTAGTCTTCATTGCTTTATCATGTTTATTGCAAAGCTTCATTAAAACATGCTCTGCATTTTGATTATCTCCCCTTTGCATCCGCAAGAGAAACCAAACTTTGGTCCAAAGTCGAATAGCAACATTGTCAGTGTAAACAAATCAACATCAGGATTCAGTAGAAAATGGTAGATACATAAAACCTAATATACCAGTGTATAATTCATCAATTTCATTATATTCAATGGGAAAGGATGCCGATTTCAAATCAAAACTTATTATTTTTAATATAAACAAAGTCAAAACTGGAGACTAACACCTTGAGGTTAAAATTGTGGAAGATTCTCATAAGTGGATACCACGTGATATTCAGCAGGGTCTGAATCCAAAGTATAAACTTAAAGAATTAAAACAGCTAGATCACCAACACATAGTGAGAATGCAGGATACACTTTATTGGTTGACTGGTTTCGACCAGGGGGCAGTTGTTATCAGAACAGAAGACTCCACATTTTTTGTTATTAATAGTAACACGATCCACAATTTTTACCTCAGTAGAGACAATTCTTATAATTTTGTTGCTTTTAATCCATTTTCAACATGTCCCCTGTCCCGAGTTTACGTTAACTGGTCTTGAGAGCTGTCATAATAGGGGACCAGTTAACCTGGTTATGAGAAAATCAGGCTGACGTAATCAGAGTCGTGATTTAAACCCGGGACAGGGGCATGTTGAAAATGGATTAAAAGCAAGTAAGTTTTGATTTCCTTGTGACGGTTGTGTGCATTGCTGTTAAATGTTTGAAAACAACTTGTCTATTGCGTAAATCCAGGCACAATGACATCCGAGTTGAAACGTTGGTTGAAGCATAAACAGATAAACCATCACCAACTCAGGCATTTACCAGTTTACAAGTTTTCCAGAATCTAAACATGAATGTTTGCGAAGAGAAGTCTATGCCTCTCGACCTCTGTAAAAAGAATACTGAATTACATCTGACCACACCTACATGTTATATACATACGTATACATGTACATATTCATTGTTCACGATCAGATATGAACAAAACACCCTCTCTCTCTCCCTCTTTCTAACATTATTGCTTTTTAAATTCACCCTGTCAGATCTTGACTCTTGGAGTCCGTTTCTTCCCCTATCGTATAGCTACTGAGTTGTATATCCTAGGCACTACCAACTATTTGAAATAGTATTTCGAAATAATTCTAAGATTCAAATGCTCCAGCTGGATACAACCAGCAAAAGCTAGTCAATGTGCATTTCATAGAACATGAAAAGCATGCAATGAACCTACCTATATTCTGCATAGCCTTTTCCTACATCCTCAGAACTTGACGATTAACCTAAACCTGATCAAAATGTTTTGAGTTTTCACTTCGCACAGATTTTCAAGCATGCAAATGACGTTGAACACAACAACATATTTTAAAAAAGAAACCGTGCATGATAACTTTTTTATACCCGTACGTAATATACATTGTCCAATATTTATTATTTTGAACTGTAAGTAAAAAATATAATGGATGACGCCTTCCACCACTATTTTCATCAGTAGTCAATGAAAATTGCCGACATAATCATAATGGGATAATTTTTTACCGTTTCCTTGATTGCGTTTCACCAAATATATATATTAGAGTTTTAACACTCGGAATTAATTCAAAAATCCGCAAAAATATAGAAAATAGCACTGAAAGTAACGTTTGTTACGAATAAATTCTGCATACATTCCAGGGGCGGATCCAGGAATTGCGGTTACGGAGGGGGGCACTTAACTTTATGAGGCAGGAGGTCTGGGGGCCGCCTTGGTGGGGGACCAGGGGGCGAAGCCCCCGGAAGCTCCTTGACTTTACAGATTATAGGGCTTGAAATATGTCTCCTATTTAGTCATTTGTACTATTTTCTATCATTTCTTATAAGGTGAAATTAATAAAATGACGCAGATTTTAAGGGTTTTGGGGGGAAATTAAGTTCTCCCAATAAAGTAATTCAAGAAATCAAAACAAAAAAAATGTCATTTATTTCTCCGGGAGTGGAGAAATTATTGCTTCTTTTATCGTTTAACTACATTTTCCTAAACAAGATACCACTATTTACATGTACCTTAAATTTGAAAAAATTAGGGGGGGGGGGGCGCCGGCTGCGCCCCTCCCCTTAAATCCTCCACTGCATTCTAAAAAGTTCATAATGATAACACTATAAATAAAATTTTAATGAAGTTTTTAGGCCCATTACTTTTTGATCCTTGAGTGTATAGTGAAAATTGAAATTGATTATATGTATTTATCTACTGTCGGATTAAATATGCAGAACAAAATGTACATGTAAATTATGTATGTTACTGAAAAAATAAAGGTTTGGAAATCGACGATGATTACTGGGCATATTTGGACTCTCTTCTGTCTTACTCTGTGAGAAGAATTAACTAACGGGAGATTGAGGGGACGCCAATCTTAACGACGGTGCTCCTAATATTATCGCCTTCCCGTGGAGAGGGAATTGAGAGGGAAGCACGTTTTCTAAGTGATGATCTTGAAGATTTTCATGTTATCAGCAAAGTAGATGTCGGGACTCACTGAATTCACTGTGCCCGGTAGATCATTTTGTGAATAGCACAAAACAAACTCTCTCTGTTTCTCTCTATTTTAAAATAAAAACCCTAACAAACAACCCCCTCCCCCCACTAAACCAGAAGATACGAAAGTCCTATAAAAATGATTTATTTATACCAAGTTAAGCACATGGAACGACAACTGGCTTTTTACAGATAGTTGTAAAGTAATGTCATCGGACCCCATCTGACAAATCTCGGGGGGCTTTTTTCTTCTTCTTTTGCTCACCAACTTAAAAAAAACCACCTTTTACATAAGAGCATTAAGATCCTCCATTGATATTTTATTAGAGCTGATCAATTGATAATATTACTTATAATATATATTAATATCCTTTTCCCATTTATTATTATCATCAGAAAAGGTAATTTAAACTATTCATCGCAATGCCGTTCAGATCTGTTTTGCAGCCACGCTTCGAAAATATGACGTAGATGTTTACCAAATGAACAGTGTACTGCGACAGTCAAACATCGACACTGGGTTTGAGAATTGGTTTACTGAAAGCAAAAAAGATGGCTGATGAGATGCAGACCGATGTAAAGGTTTCAAGATTGCGTATTAAAGAGGCAAACACAAAAAGGCAATGTTCCTTTTGATTATTCTAAGACCAAACTTGCTACCCCCTTTCTTGATCATATATATCAACTACATGCAGGTTCCAGAAAGATGACGAATCCAGGCTTCGTCAATCTTCATTACGGTGCTCCTAATTATCGCTCGCGTTCCCTCTTTGGGTAATGACTGATGTGGTAAGAATAAAATCATGAGATATAATATAATTCAAAATATCAAAAATAAGTATTCATATAAATTTTAAACGAAGAAATAACATGAATATCAAATAAATATGCCAACTCCCGAACTTCCGAAACGTCAAGCACCCGAATCGTCGTCACAGAACTCCCGAACCGTCGGCGCGGAGCCAAACTCCCGAACCGTCCGTCATATATATATATATATATATATATATATGCCAAGTCCCGAATCGTCACCGCTCCCAAAGTTGTTAGTGAATGAGGAAAGTACATGTATGAGTATTAATAGATAAACAAATTAACTTTATTGCAGAATACACCCATATGGGTCAAGCAAACAAAAAGAACAGATTTATGAATCTATGAGGAACAATGAACAGTCGCATATATATATGTGGGATATACATACATATGCTTACACACAAACATACATATAGACATATATATACTGACATATGATATGCAATAGTTGCAAGAAATTTACTCATATATTACACCGACGTGGAACTTTTATTTCTTACTTCTAGTGATTGTTTTTATAAAAGTACAAACAGCCGATATAACTTCAAGTTATACACTATTAAAATACTTGACAACCCCCAACTCATGCAACTCCCAACCCCGATTTAAGAAAATGAAGTGTCAGAGAAAATTGTTTTGAGACGTACAGTGTGCATAGGAGAAGACTTTAACTTACCCCAATCAATTAAGAAGGACAGCAAAATTTAGGTCTATCCTCGCGGCGCTTGATGAGCAGGGAGGGATCTTTATCGTGCCACACCCGCTGTGACACGGGGCCTCGCTTTTTACAGTCTCATCCGAAGGACCGCCGCCGCATTTAGTCGCCTCTTACGGCAATCGATGGGTACTGAGGACCTATTCTAACCCGGGTCCCCACGGGAAGCAAGTTTTATTCAAAAGCATCAATAGCAAGTTTTATTAAGCATCAATAAACACACTCTATACTTTATAATAGAAATTACAGTGTTTCTAAATTTGGATCTAAGTCTTAAGATTTTTTTTATTTGATGGATTGCTTTGATATTGCATGTCCGGTATATGATGGTTATCATGTATTACATATAGAGTTCCACACTCTATCACGTGTCATATAAGAATGGGCTACATGTTAAGATGTTATAATAAATCTTTAAACAATAAAATATCTATAATACCAATGTAGATACCACCCCTCCCCCTGCTTTCCCTCTCATTCGGTCTTCTTGTGCCCTTTTTCAAGTTTACCCACCCCACGATTACCATTCATTAGATATCTAATTCATACATGTATATATTTGCATCTTCAATGTTTTTGACTTAGATATCTCTACATGAATGCGTTACCGGTGCAAACAATGAGCGTATTCACACAGTTAAATATAACACGTCTACTCTAGCGATTGGGAATTCCTACAGAAATTAAAGTAGGTTGAAAATATAAGAGAAAAAATTTTGATTTTTGAAAATTCACGAGTGTTGCTTCACGCTGATGCATACTTTCATGAACTTGTACATGAACGGCATGGCAGTGGCGGATTTAAGGGAAGCGCAGTCGGCACCTCCTAAGTTTTTCAAATTTAAGGTAACTCGTGGTCTCTTGTTTAGAAAAATGTAAACGATAAAAGAAGTAATAATTTCTTCCACTCTGGGAGAAATAAATGACGAAATCTTTTGATTTACTGAATCACTTTTATTGAGAGAAATTACATATTTTCCAAAAGCCCTTAAAATTTGCGTAATTTTATTAATTTCACCTTATAAAAACTGACAGAAAATAGTAAAAATGACTACATAGGACACATATTTCAAGCTGTATAGAATCTGTAAAATCCAGATCCCCTGTCTCATTAAGTTCTCCCCAACCACAATTCCTGGATCCGCCCCTGCATAAAGCGTCGCAGTTCAAACCGTATTCTAATTGTTTAAATTTATTTATGAAAAATATATTTTATGATAGTCTAATGCACAGTTACTAACTTTCCCCCATATGATTTTCAAGAATGACTTTAATCAGTTGATTCTACATTGACTAAAAGCAATGCTGACCATAAATTCATGTCATAAATTTTCCCCCTTAAACACAATGCAGTCTAGAACACCCGACCTTAGTAAGCAAACGGTATCCAATAAACATTTACACATTGCTACCCAATCAGAAAATCGATAACAATTATACCGTGAATTTAACCAATCATCGCACTGATTACAGCTTTACCTGCTCAGGTGAAGGAAAACAATAACAAGCAAAACCTTGATCAAGAATTTGGTAGCGATAAACGTGATCGATTTTGGGTGGACATTTTAAGAATGGTAAGTGAAAGTTTTTTAAAAAGCATTTTATGCATTGTTTAAAGTCTCTCTCACACTTTAGAACGATGTAGAATATGCATTCCGATAGTAATGCATGCGCATATGTTTTAACATGTTTAGAACACAGCATACCTATTTACATTGGTACAGTAACAACAGAGAAAATGATAGATATGTTGTTTGAATATCGAACGTACATGTAAAAATCATCGATCAATATTCATAGCATATACAAGGTACAATTCATATGCAATAATCGCATGAAATGTATGTTAATTTACACAGGTGATTGGGTCATAATTGATTATTTACATATGTATAAGGTTAGATGTGTATTCATATATTATGACCCAAGCACCTGTGTTAATTTATAGGTATACATGTAGCATAGATAAATAAATGTCTAATATTTAAGTTACATACAGAATTTTACATTGCACATTATCATTCTTATCATTTGTTTTCTTTATACAACATTGTACAGAAATATTGATTTCAGATTATTTGGTTCACTTTTTAATGTTGAGCAGGTATCCGTAATTCATTGATTTTACCCCGTGTTTCGAGGCCTGGTATCGTTTGCGTTTAAAGCGAAATACAGCAATAATTTGAATGCAGATGTTGCTTACATAGATATTATACCCATGAATTAAAATATACAATTAAACCAAGGTACTCTAAACTATACATGGGAAAATGAAGGGATGCGATAAAATGGGACTTAAGTATATTTATGCCCCCCCCCCCCTTTCCACGTAAAATATGAAATTCTTATGAAATTGTTTGCAGAAAGAATTTTAGACAAATTTTACCATGCAAGTGTGATGTTACAGAATATCAAAACACCATTAAAGATAAGGGCGACATATACATATACATGAAATAAGTTTATTCACCAATTATAAGGGCCCTCGAGGGCATGTACAGTTTAAATAGTAATTAATCATAACAATTAATCTATATGTTAAATGCGGTTAAAGAAAACAATACTCCCTTCCTAGTATTCTCGTAAGAGAAGTGGACAGGCATATGTAGACTATGTCTGGCCACTTCTCTGAAGAGAATTACCTTCCTATATGCGTGTATTGGTATCTTCACCAGGCGAATCACCAACACAGCGAAGAGCAGATTGAAGTCTGGCGGGAATCGTTTGATATTTTTGACAAAAACAAAGATGGCCACATCAGTCTGCATGAGCTGGACACGGTAGTACGTAGCCTGGGTCTCAATCCCTCCATGAAGAATCTTCGGACGTTTATCAAGGAAATTGACCAAAATCGTAAGTGTACACCGATTTTGTAGGACTTCTTCACATAAAATACATGTATGACCTGCTAAAGTTATCGGTTTGATCCGACCTGACTGTCGCTTGTCTGGAAGACAAAGCTCATTTTAAAAAAACTTGTATTATGTTTTATTGTTTAGAAGAATCACTGCTACTCACGGACCATAACATTCAAAAGTAAAAAATCCAACCCCATAAAATATATTTACTTTCTCCGACCAAAAAGAGGGACTGCGGTACAAAATAACTTATTCCAACTAAAGGGGACACACCCCCTTCCTCAAATATTGCATGCATATAGCCATATTTACACTCTACAAATGATGAATGATATACGTAACACTACATGTACAACCTGTTTCAACATCTTCTAGATGACTTTTAATTTGTAATTTATAGAGGACGGCAAAATACAGTTTGAAGATTTCAAAATTTTGATGTCGAAATTTTACGTGTCACAATCACCAGAGGAGCAACAGAAAGACATAGAGGGCGCTTTCAAAATATTTGATAAGGATGGTAACGGTATGATCGAAAAGTCGGAACTTTTAAGAGTAGCCACGACGATGGGGGAACCGCTCACTGACGAAGAAGCCGAACAGATGATCAAAATAGCAGACACCAATAACGATGGTTTAATCAATTACAAAGGTCAGTAGGTGTTTTATATATATATCAACAAAGTGTTTAGAGTTTTTTCTATATTTTACTTCCAAAACAGAGACTTTATATATATATATATATATATATATATATATATATATGTTATAATTGTTTGTTTGTGCTTTATATATATATATATATATATATATATATATATATATATATATATGTTGTGGATCCGACACTTTCAGGTATAGGGTGTTGTTGGAACTTTAGTGCTTTTATATATATATATATATATATATATATATATATATATATATAAAAGCACTAAAGTTCCAACAACACCCGATACCTGAAAGTGTCGGATCCACAACACGGATACAAGGTTAAATACAAAAAAATTATACAAAGCACTAAAATGACCAACGTGACGAACAACCAGATTGTCAAATATTGGGTTATAACGAATTTGGCGATAAATTGAATTCCCGCCATCTTGGGGAGAAAGAGTTACTATTCTTGTATGTTATTGCATTTCCCTCCGCTACTAACCGATTACCAGGGAAACAGCGGTAGTACACAGCTACGGTAAGCTTACCACTGCTTATTCAATCCACATTCAGCACAATACACGCTCTCACAAACCGGAAAAACGAGCTAATGATAGTAGATCATCTGGTACCAGGGTCAGTTCGTCCCCATTACAAGACCGAAAATCACCACACTCCTCCCCAGTTTGAAAACGAAATCCATCCATCAGTACAGAATGAAAAAATTATGGATCACTCATACACCATGCAACTTGCATACTCAGCCACCACTTATACATTATACATATATACAAACTCAATAATCAACATTGCTTGAAACAAGTTACAGTCATATCAGTTAAACAAAGACAATCTACATAATCATCACGGTCCTGGTTTCTTCACTGGACAACAACAGAAAAATAATGGATAAAGTTCATTCGAGTCTCCACAGTCGCATCCGGGGTTCAAGGTTTCCCTCTTAGCTCTGCCCAAAGAATGCACGAAAATTTCGAAGTACATTCTCTGCCGTTTGCACAATGTTTGATACACACTGGTAAGTCTTTCCAATGTGTCTTGGAGTATTTGGATACTGTACTCCATGAGGCAAATAAGGACTATCGGTTTCGATGAGAAGTCGATTTTTATCCGGGATGGCACGCATACCTTTTCTTTGCTGTGCCGCACAGCTGCGGATGTTTCCACCAATGCCACAGTAGACGGTTCGGTCAGTCTCTATCCACAAACTGACTTGCTTTGGACCTCCTAAAACAATGCAGATAAAGCGGGACTAATGTTGGCACCCACAATCCATCCAACAATGTAATACAGTCTTGAGTTGGAACCTCTGCAGAGGGGTCGCTCTCTGATCCCCTGAGATGAAGGACTAGAGTGGTTGGCAGGTCAGACCTGCGGACAAAACTCCGCCAAAATAAACATTTCCTGACGATGACTACCTGCCACTGTGCAATCCAATCCAATTTCACCTACAGAACAACTTTGCTTAACGCACTGCTTTACCACGCGTTCTGCATCTGCTCTAGTCGCACTCCACACCTCCTTGGGGTGAATTCCTCTGCAGACTACCCAGCCGGAGTCAGTCCCAGATACCGGTATCTCCGTCAAACCATAGACAGCACAACCCCCAATCAAAACAACTGTTACTTCCATGAGACGGGTGTCCAGGGTTATAAAGCCGTCAAACCATATACAGCACAACCCCCAATCAAAACAACTGTTACTTCCATGAGACGAGTGTCCGGGGTTATAAAGCCGTCAAACCATAGACAGCACAACCCCCAATCAAAACAACTGTTACTTCCATGAGACGAGTGTCCGGGGTTATAAAGCCGTCAAAACATATACAGCACAACCCCCAATCAAAACAACTGTTACTTCCATGAGACGGGTGTCCAGGGTTATAAAGCCGTCAAACTATAGACAGCACAACCCCCAATCAAAACAACTGTTACTTCCATGAGACGGGTGTCCAGGGTTATAAAGCCGTAAAAAAAGCATGCGGGTAACCTCCCAGGATGCCAATGGCAGTCAACTACAGACGCTTTCTTCACAGTCTTGAGTCTCGCCTTCCAGGTCTGACCTAGAACGATGTCGTTCCAGTCTTGGGTTCCACAACCCTCGCCTGATTGCATTGTATATTCCTATGGTGATAAACCTCGGGTGTACCAGCAAAGCAACATGGTGGATTCTTCCTCTGTTCACTACAACAAGCTGGAAAAGTCCAGGGTGGTCCCAATGCATCTGAAACAGTCCCTACTGTTTCTCTTGCGGGCCAACATAATCTCCAACTAACCTTCCCAAGTTGACCTTCGATATATTTCCTCAGCTTGTCGAGGGATGCCAGGTCAGCAATACCTGATGACTGGCCAAACAGTCGGTCGAGATGTGATATTGCAAGGGAGTGGCCCCTGTAAACACTTCTTTGCAGGTGATTACCTCACATCTTGTAGTTCCTCGAGGATGACAGTCCGTCTTTACATCCTGCCCAGTTGTACCATCGTCCATGTTTCTCTCCCAGCCCGCTCCCCTTCCGAATCTGTAAGACTGTTCAACTTCCCCGACACCATTTCTGTATTCTCGGCCGCCTGTGGACTCGTGACCTCTTCCAACTCTGGCTTCTCTAGATCGAACATCTCGACCTCCTCATCAAACACGAAAATCTCGATTACACTGTACTTCTTCCATTGTTACATGTAGACCTGCAAACAAAAGTAGCATAACAACCAAACAAATCACCCGAATTGTCTCGGAAACATAAACATACTTCGGGATTACATCAAATCACACTATCCGAATATTTAGGTACAAAAGCTTTGTACATTTTACTGATCTACCAGAATACATTCTGGGCAAGTGAACACTGGAATATCTTTAGCTTCATTTGGTGAAATGCCTACTGTACACTCTGAGTAAACTCAGGTGACCTATTGCAATTAGTTGTCGTCCGTCGTGCGTTAACAATTTAACATTTTAACTTCTTGATAACTGCTGTTCCAATTCTTTTCAAATTTGGTATGAAGCATCCTTAGGACAAGGGGGACATAAATTGTAAATTTCAGGACTCCTGCACCCCTGGGGCCCAAGGGGTGGGACAAAGACTGCCCAAAATTGACCAGTTTTCAAAAATCTTTTCCAGAGCCGCACATGTGTAAGAAAACCAAAATGCATAGTGATATAGAGCAGTAAGGCCTCTACCAAAATTGTAAATTTCATGATCCCCGGGGTAGGGGTTTTGACCCCAGGGCGGGGCCAAACTTAGTATATAGTGTTTATGTGTAAAACACTTAAATACTCATAACATCTTCTTTCGTGTTATTGATACTAAATTGAAACTAAATGTATATTTAGAAAGCAGGGGCGGATCCAGGAATTGTGGTTACGGGGGCGCCACTTTATGAGGCAGGGGGTCTTGAGGCACCCAGTGTATCCAGGGCGAAGCCCTGGTGGGGACCTAGGGGGCGAAGCACCCGGAAGGTCCTGGATTTTACAGGTTTTATAGAGCTTGAAATAAAATAAAAGAAAGCGTGATTAGAGATTTGAATGAGATGACTCTGGACAGAAAAAAATTATTAAAAATATACAACGGATAGACAGCTGTTATTAGAGGATTTTAATTATTAAAGAAGAATTACTGGGAGTGAATGGGGCCCAGAAACTGGCTGGTAAGCAGTGTAAATAACTTTTAATCGACAAATAACTGTCATGGGGTACGGAAAGGGGTAGATTGAGTTGCAAGCCTTGTTATATATTATGAATCAGGGATAAGACATTTTTAAAACGTGGATAAATTAGTGTTTTGTGATAATGACACGTGTATTTAAGCTTCCTGGAACATGAAAAAATGTATAAAGAGACACCATAGATCAGAGAGAAATATTTATGCTTGGTTCGAATTTCCTCCATTGTTTACATATAGGTTATAGTGCAATATCCTTGACCCAGGCGCCTATGGATAGAAAACACAAACTTTTGAATATAAATCACATCAAACCACAAATCATGGGGGATCCTATTTAGATGTTCATTTCATTACATTGAAGTGTTTAAGTCTTTATTTAGAGAAGTTTTCCTGTGGAGAAAATGCTAGCTGTTATTTAAGTGTTTTACACATAAACACTATATGGTAAGTTAGGCCCCGCCCTAGGGTCAGAACCCCTACCCCGGGGATCATGAAATTTACCATTTTGGTAGAGGCCTCCCTGATCTACATCACTATGCATTTAGTTTTTCTTAAACGAAGTCTACTGCTTCTATCAATCATAGTTTGTTAAGGAAATTAATCTACTTAAAACGCACATGTACATGTATATAGTCCAACTGTCTGTATGTTAAAGTTTGCCATTCCATGGCTGTCTGTCGGCAACCATTATAACTTTTTAACTATGCAATGAAGATACCTCATATCTCGTGAATGAAAAGGTTGATCGCTGCCATTGAAATGTGGCTCTAAAGGCCAAGGTTAAAGTGGAATTTGCCACAATTGAATGTATCCAAGGGCGTGATTGATTGATTTCACAGAGACATATCTCATTTCTCTGCTTTGAATTTATTGGTTAACATGTGTTGAGGTATACCCATGCAAAATATGTATGTGTAGTCATCATCGGTTCCAAAATGTAGATACACATCAATTTACAGTCGATTAAAAATAATTTCTCTTTTCAGAATTTTCGAGATTCATCACACGACCAGTCCTAAATAGCAATACACTTGGGCAATAAGTCGGAATGACTATAGGATGGTGCAGTTAGGTTTTTGCAGCAAGAGATCTCTATTTTTGCAACATTTGATATTAATACAACAATTGACACAGTCCATCAGGGACACTCGATGCATAAGATCTGTGGAAAAAATCAAACGTAACCTATAGCGTTAGATGATATACTAGTATGTGTAGATCATTATTAATTACTTATCGAGGTGGACTAATGGTGCTGGAGTGTCAACCCTCACGAGGTAGTTACGGCTTTAACACAATAACTTATGACTTGGAAGACTCAGATCTGAAAAGAATTTGACGTTGGAAAGGAAGGTATTTGAACATTTCTCCTAGAGTTCGTTTTGGCGTACCATTTGTCGCTCGTTGGAATCCACATTAACCAGCCTGAATCATTTTGTGCTTGCTATATTTTTTGATCATTTCAGTGCATTATCATTGTGACAAGTTCGATTATATTTCCGGATATTTAGTGTAAACAAGAATTTGATGGGGGTAGAACGTTTAGATATAAAACTTGATTTTAACGGGAATAGTGTGTGCTTGATTTCATAAAACGAAAGGTTAGGATAAAGGGCCCTTGTGACCTCCATTTTCATTTAAATTTAGAAATAGACTTAAGTGTGATTAAAACACTGTAACTTGTTTCGAGATATGCCTTAGTAAGATATTTATAATCACGATCAGAATGTGAGAGTCTAAATCCACAATTTTGTCACAGATGTTAAAAGTGATACTCGGTTTCAGACATTTTTGTCCTTGACGATTTTCTCAAAATGGGGGTCATATACAGCTGTACATGCGAGACCTTTATCATACATGTATCTTCTCTTTTCACTGTATGAGTGCATTTATAATGATGTAGAATTGTATTTTACTTCATATAGATTTTATTGAAGTTTATAAGTGCATTTCTTAGGGTTACATTTAATTTCATCTTTCGTCGTACATTTACGAAATAAGATGTGATAGAATGACTCCAAATACAAAGAATTTGGTGTAAAATATTGATTTATCTAATAAATGTACATTTAAAAATTTAGTGTTATTTTTCTTTTGTATTGCAGTCTATTTAAAGATATATGTATATTGTACTGTTCAGACTGTATATAGTCACATGCACCAAAGTGTGAATGCCCTCCCCCTTCTGCCCAATTAAAAAATAAATATACAGCCAATGATTAATCCAATTTTTGTGATTTTCCCGCTGGTCATCTTCATAAATCGTTCTGCACAGTCAGTTTTTAATTTTTATTTGCCCATCAGAGCTGAAAGCTCAAGTGGGCTATTCTGATCACCTTTGTCTGTCGGCGTCATAAACTTTTCACATTTTTATCTTCTCCAGAACCACTGGACCAATTTCAATCAAACCTGGTACAAATTATCCATGGGTTCAGGATATTCAAGTGTGTTCAAATGAAGGGCCATGTCCCTTTCAAAGGGGGAGATAATCACAAAAATACAAAATTAGGATGGGGTCATTTATAAATCTTCGCAAGGTCAGAAAAGTTCAATTTTACATGAAAGGTTTCTGACATAGTGCAGATTAAAATTTTGTTAAAATAATGTCTCCAAGAGTAGAGCGAGGCCACAATAGGGGATCAAAGTTTTACATGCGAATATATTGGGTAAATCTTTAAAAATCTTCTCGAGAATCCCTGGGCCAGAAAAGTTTCCATGAAAGCTCCCTGGCGTAATACAGCTTCAATGTTTTTGTTTTTTTTACCATGCCTCAGGTGGTAAGGTGGAGTTACAATAGGGAATTAAAATTTTACATTCTAGTATGTAGAGAAAATTTTCCTCTTAAAAACCATTGGGCAAGAAAAGTGGAAATTTACATGAAAGCTTCTTGAAATAAAGTAGATCCAAGTTTGTGCAAATTATGGTCCCCGAGGGTGGGGCTACAACAGGGGAGCAAAGTTTTACATGATGTTATATAGGTAAAATCTTTAAAAATATATCTTGAACTATTTAAGCTTGGTTTTTCATATTTTGCATCTACGTTCTTTACAGAAAGACATTTCTTGTAATGCAATGGTTTGTGACCTTCACCTGGAAATTTGACATACTTTCAATAAAAATCTGACCTATCCAATATGTTCTGAACTACATGTATTTAAGACAGATCTTTCATATCTTATATGTATATTTTTTATGGCAAGACCTTTCATTTCATACCATGGCCCGTGACCTTGAACTTGGGGGTTTGACCTACTTTCAGAAAACATAACATTAAATATATGCGGAACATTTTTTAGGTGGGGCTTTCATTAGATGTATATAGATTCTTTATGGCTAGACCTTGTACACAATGATGTTTGACCTTGGAGTTTGACCTACTTTAAAAAGAACCCTGACCTATTCAATGCAAGGTGAAGATAACGAACAGTGATCAATCTCATAACTCCTACAAGCAATACAAAATAGATAGTTGGGCAAACACGGACCCCTGGACACACCAGAGGTGGGATCAGGTGCCTAGGAGGAGTAAGCATCCCCTGTTGACCGGTCACACCCGCCGTGAGCCCCATATCCTGATCAGGTAAACGGAGTTATCCGCAGTCAAAATCAGTGTGCCAAGAACGGCTTAACAATCGGTATGAAACACGTCAGACAGCATTTGACCCAATGCGAGGTTGTATTGACGAACTAGATCGTTATAACGACCATAGAATTTGCGAAATGCTGACTTCAATCGAGACTGTTGAAATCCCTGTACCATCAACTTGTTTGTCAGTAGCTTACCTCGATTTAAAAACTTACTATACCCAGAACAAGCTCTTGCATATCGAATCAGTTGAGATATATAAACACCATATGCAGGTGATAATGGAATATTGCTACATAAATGTGGGAAGTTGACGATGGAGAAGCTGAAATCATCCCGTTTGTCATACAGTTGAGTTGTTAGTTTGCCGTTAATATCTACTTTCAATAAAATATCTAAGTATGAAGCAGAAGTGGACGACTCTGTGGTGTCCTTTATTTCCAGCGCACAGGGATATATCAAATCGACATATGAATGAAAGCTATCATTGTTAATAGACAAAACGTCATCGATATATCTAAAAGTCGAATTGAAGGTCACAGCGAGAGATTTTTTCTTCTCACGTAGAAGTTTTTGAATAAATTCTGCTTCATATGAATATAAAAACAGGTCAGCTAACAAAGGAGCACAATTCGTGCCCATGGGAATTCCAACAGACTGTTGGAAGACCTGATCACCAAAGACCACGAAGATATTGTCAATGAGGAACTCTAGCATATTTTTTATTTCAACTTCAGAGTACTTGTGCGTGGAATCAGAGTGGTGTTTAACAAAGTAAGTTTTTGAATGACTGATCACTAGATATGAATATTTCCGTTTTCCGTTTTTGTTGAAGAAGCAACTGTCTATGATGTCAAAAAGTCTAGTCTTTAATTTATCGTGAGGAATGGTCGTGTATAGTGTTGAAAAGTCATAGGTTTTAATGCTATTGATTTGGGAAAAATTCTGTGATTTCAAGTTTACTAAAAGTTCTTTAGAATTTTTTAGAATCCACATTTGATTAACACCACTTCTGGCATATGTAGTCGCACAGTAAGTTTGAAGTTTCTCCTTCACAGCTGTTAACATTTTCGTGAGGAGCAAAGATAGGGGCTTGGTAGAGCACTTACTGGATCCAGCAATGTATCTTTGTTTGTAAGGGTTTTTATGTAGTTTAGGAATCCAGTATAGGTACGGTAACTCATATTCATTCGACCCATTGACTGGAATATTAAATGTGTCTAAAACTGAAGCATGGTTTTGAAGAATTTCGTCTTTTGAAAGGGCAGTTGGAGTATAAGTATGATTACCAAAAGTGGAATTAATGCCAAGTTCGTTTAAAATACAGTTGTAATAATGAGCCTTACAAACAAAGACAATGTTGTTACTAGCTTTGTCAGCTGGAACCAAAACATATTCCTCAACTGTTGTAGGCCTTTCATATTTTATATATATATTCTTTAAGCAAGACCTTGGCATCTCGTGAAGTTTGACCTTGACATTGGAGTTGGACCTACGTTTTAAATCTCTGGCCTATTCATTATCTCCTGAACTATTTAAGATATATCATGGCTATACCTTTCTTTTCATACTATGATATGTGACCTTGGAATGTGACCTACTTTTAAGAAAACGTAGTCTGTAAAATATCTTCGGAACTATTCAAGGTAGGGCTCTCATATTTTGTATATAAATTCTTTATGACAATACTTTGTGATACACTCGTATTTGATTTTGTGACCTTGACCCACTTTCTTAAAAAAAACTTACCTAATAAATTTCTCCTGAACTATTTAAGATTTGTGTATAGATTCTTTATAACAAGACCTTGTTATACTTTGGTGTTTGGCCTATTCAATATCTCCTGAACTATTTGAGATAGAGCTTTCATATTTTGTATACAGGTTTCGCATGACAAGATATCATACGATGATCTATGACTTTGTGACATTGGTCTTATCTAGAACAGCAAGGCCATGTTAGTCGTATTGGTGTTGAGTGTTGCATCACTCATTTACTGTCCTGAGTGTTTATGCATATAGTCTACATTGCGATCACTTATCACAAACTCAAAACACATGCTACTCAAGGTATCACACCGGTAATTGTCCAATCAAAATGAACTTAGTCAATTGTAGTTCCATATATTTAAAGAAATATTTTTTTTCCTTGCGCGATTTTTCTCATTTCCTCTTCTTCTTTTCTCTTAATTTTTGTACCTCTGATTAGGAAATTTTGTGTAATTTGTAGAAATAATCAAGTGTATACAAAGGAACTATTTGCTGTTGGTAGCTGATGCTACTTCCTGAGGTGCACTCCGGCTGTTTACACACATGTGAAAAACACGTGGATTTGAGGGTAGTCTTGTTTGCGGGTAATTTTGTTTCGAAAATGCCGCGTAGGGTATTGTTTTTCTGGTGTCCGCAGACGAGATAGGTAACATAGAACGTGTCTGACTGCGTTATTCGGCATCAATTTTGTAAACTGATTTTTAATGATTTTTTCCCCTCTATAGTAATATATAGTGAAAATAATTACCGGTGTGATACCTCAACGTCTGTCATTTTTATTAACACTCAAACCCCAACCCGGTCTTTTCCGGAATACATTGTAATAGTAAAACCAACAACGACATACAATCCGGATTGCCCTCTCAGTGACCCAGTATACTCAGATACACAACATGAGACATCTCTGTGTATGTAAAGTTATTTTCATTTATGTTGTGATCCTTTGGGTCTAAGTTGAGGCAACAGTATGGGGTCAAAATTTTCATGGGAATTATAAAGCTTTATAAATTTTGTATAATAATAATAATAATGGGAGTAAAGATTGATAAACTGATACATCTGACAAGGCCAAGGTGACTCAGGTGAGCGTTGTTACACATGGGCCTCGTGTTAGCTTTTCAATATATGTGTGAAGGTGTGCAACAAAATAATGTCAATATACAGGAGGCTACGCACTTTGAGACCGATTCATGGGTACAAACAATTTTACCGAATATCTCGTCAGGGTAATGCGCAGTTCAACTTGTGTTTTACATCGAATTCCCATGCCATTAGTTTTGATTGTTGTATTTTGCCGTTTATTTCACCGGACCTGGGTTTTTACATATATTTTTCGTTAGTGGTTATCTGAAAAGCTTTGTAAAAAGTAGAAACTGACTATGCAGAACGACTTATGTCGGTAATCAGCTAGGAAATCACATGTTGGATAAATTATTGGTTAGAAATATTTATTTTTTCATTGAGTAGAAGTGTGTGTGTGTGGGGGGGGGGGGGGGGGGGGGAGTGGGGTGTAACACGCTATCCACGCTTTAGGTACCTGTGTAAATACATGAAGCAATGTGTTGTTCTCTACGGAATGGATTTCAACCAATCGCGGTAGTCAAGTGGTTAAGGTGCTCGTTTCGCAGCTTGGAGAACTGGCCTGAAGGTTATAATTTTTTTTTTACAGTACTAGTACTCAGACCCAGCCATGTTTGTTGTAAATACAACTCTGAACAAGCTCCGAAGCATACTCGAACAAGAGACGTTTGTAAAACACATATGCCCCCCATGGTGCAAAATTGAAAAGGGTTATACACACACATCATTTAATTGATAGTAGTATCATCAATTCAAAACATTGAGCAGACAATATCTTCTTACGTCAAGAGTGAATTGACCATGTGACCTAAAAATCAATAGGGGTCATCTACTCCTTATGCTGTACCAGTGTACCAAGTTTGGTGTCAATCAAGCAAATAATCTTTAAAAGATAGGAGGCAATATATTACTATATCCAGTTCAACTATTGACTTTTGACCTCAAAATCAATATGGGTCATCTTCTCCTGAAGATGTACCAGTGTACTAAGTTTGATGTCTGTCAAGCAAAAGGGTTATCAAGATATTGAGTGGACAGTATATTACTATGTCCAGTTTGACTCTTGACCATGTGACCTCAAAATTTATAGGAGTCATCTTCTCCTGAATATACACCAGTGTACGAAGTTTGATGTCTGTCAAGCAAAGGGTTCTCAAGATATTGAGCGGACAGTATATTCCAATATCCAGGTTGACCCTTGACCTTTAAACATGTGACCCCAAAATCAATAGGAATCTTCTTCTGAAGATGTAACAGTGTATCAAGTTTGATGTCTGTCAAGCAAAGGGTTCTCAAGATATTGAATAGACAGTATATTCCTATGTCCAGTGTGACCCTTGACCTTTGACTATGTGACTTCAAAATCACTAGGGGCATCTTCTCCTGAAGACGTATCAGTGTACCAAGTTTGATGTCTGTCAATAAAAGGGTTCTCAAAATATTGAACGGACAGTATATTCCTATGTCCAGTGTGACCCTTGACCATATGACCTCAAAATCACTAGAAGTCATCTTCTCCTGCAGATATACCAGTGTACCAAGTCTGATGTCTGTCAAGCAAAGGGTTCTCAAGATACTGAGCAGACAGTATATTCCCATGTCTAGTTTAATCCTTGCCCTTTGGCCATGTGACCTCAAAATCAACAGGAGTCATCTCCTCCTGAAGATGTACTAGTGTACTAAGTTTGATGTCTGTCAAGCAAAGGGTTCTCAAGATATTGAGCGGACAGTAGTAGTAGTCTAGTTTAATCCTTGACCTTTGACCATGTGATCTCAAAATTAATAGGAGTCATCTTTTTCTGAAGATGTACCAGTGTACCAAGTTTGATGTCTGTAAAGCAAAGGGTTCTCAAAATATTGAATGGTCAGTATATTCCTATGCCGTTTGACCCTTGACCATATGACCTCAAAATCAAAAGGGGTCATCTACTCCGTGGGTTGTACCAGTGTGTCAAGTTTGATGTCTTTCAAGCAAAGGGTTCTCATGATATTGAGCGGACATTATATTCCTATGTCCAGAGTAGATTGACCCTTGATCTTTTGACCTGAAAAACAATAGGGGTCCTCTTCTATTCATAACTAACCCACATATGAAATATCATTATCATCAAGTGGATGGTTCTCAAGATATTGAGCGGACAACATGTGGTCTACCGACCGACCGACCGACCGAAAGGTACAAACCAATACGCCCCTCTTCTTTGAAGGGGGGCATAAAAATATTGAGCATGTACTGCATAAGAGTATGAGAATGATTTTATAAAAGTTTTATAACCTTCACATTTGACTATGAGTACGATTTAGAGCATGGAGTTCGAGTTTGAGTATGAAAACGTGCTTAAAAATGTTTTATAACCTCCAGGCCTGTGTTCAATTTTCGATCCCGCGGTGCCTTGTAAATCCTCAGAGGTTTAACATTGATAGTAACTGTTCCATCTCCAAGTGCCCAGTAAGTGAAAGTCTCTGATTTAAGGAGGTTCTTTATATTGTCATAATGGCTGACTAACTTTTAAAAGATGAATGAAAATATAAATATCAGCCAGATTTTTCTATTAGGTGGTTAGCACGTCCACTGCTAAACCGTAGATTGCGGGTTCAAGTCCAGCAGGGGTTTTGATTTTTTCCCCAGATTGCTTTCTAGAAAAATAAAACTATTTTTTGACTAAATAAAGTAAATTCGAAAGTTTTCAATTTCAAAATATTGTTGCACATATCCTCCACTTTTCACCTATATCAAATTTCTCTGGTGTAGCATACCTCCATAAAACGGAGATCCCGTTGACATGTTAGAAAAGAAAACAAACACTCACCCCAATGGTCGTGAAAAATTTGTAATATTTCACCATGCAAAACTGGAGAGGTCTCTACATGTCTAAAAAAAATTCTATAATGTGATGTAAAACAACAAATTAATAAACCACACTGAGAAAAGTAGCGGTTTTTCTTTATGACAACAGTCGTGTTAGAATATTCAAGATATAGTCATTTAACATTTACACCCCTCCCCAATCCCGTTCCAATAGGAAAAGCATCGCCGTTACGTTCGTCTGGTGTTTTTCCGTCCATTCAACTATATTTTTCACTACGAATCTATACACCCCCCCCCTAATAAAACAACATTATAACGGTGCGGTATGTATATACCACACCCCTCTAATAAAACAACATTATAACGGTGCGGTATGTATATACCACACACACCCCTAATAAAACAACATTATAACGGTGCGGTATGTATATACCACACACACCCCTAATAAAACAACATTATAACGGTGCAGTATGTATATACCACACACACCCCTAATAAAACAACATTATAACGGTGTGGTATGTATATACCACAAACCCCCCTAATAAAACAACATTATAACGGGGCGGTATGTATATACCACACACACCCCTAATAAAACAACATTATAACGGTGCGGTATGTATATACCACACACACCCCTAATAAAACAACATTATAACGGTGCGGTATGTATATACCACACACACCCCTAATAAAACAACATTATAACGGTGCGGTATGTATATACCACACACACCCCTAATAAAACAACATTATAACGGGGCGGTATGTATATACCATACACACCCCTAATAAAACAACATTATAACGGTGCGGTATGTATATACCACACACACCCCTAATAAAACAACATTATAATGGGGCGGTAGGTATATACCACACACACCCCTAATAAAACAACATTATAACGGTGCGGTATGTATATACCACACACACCCCTAATAAAACATTATAACGGTGCGGTATGTATATACCACACACCCCCTAATAAAACAACATTATAACGGGGCGGTATGTACATGTATATACCACACACCCCTAATAAAACAACATTATAATGGGGCGGTAGGTATATACCACACACACACCCCTAATAAAACAACATTATAACGGTGCGGTATGTATATACCACACACACCCCTAATAAAACAACATTATAACGGTGCGGTATGTATATACCACACCCCCCTAATAAAACAACATTATAACGGGGCGGTATGTATATACCGCACACACCCCTAATAAAACAACATTATAACGGGGCGGTATGTATATACCACACACACCCCTAATAAAACAACATTATAACGGGGCGGTATGTACATGTATATACCACACACCCCTAATAAAACAACATTATAATGGGGCGGTAGGTATATACCACCCCCACCCCCCTAATAAAACAACATTATAACGGTGCGGTATGTATATACCACACACCCCCCTAATAAAACAACATTATAACGGTGCGGTATGTATATACCACACACCCCTAATAAAACAACACTATAACGGTGTGGTATGTATATACCACACACACCCCTAATAAAACATTATAACGGTGCGGTATGTATATACCCCCCCCCCCCCTCTAATAAAACATTATAACGGTGCGGTATGTATATACAACACCCCCCCCCCCTAATAAAACAACATTATAACGGTGCGGTATGTATATACCACACACACCCCTAATAAAACAACATTATAACGGGGCGGTATGTATATACCACACACACCCCTAATAAAACAACATTATAACGGTGCGGTTTGTATATACCACACCCCCCTAACAAAACAACATTATAACGGGGCGGTATGTATATACCACACACACCCCTAATAAAACAACATTATAACGGGGCGGTATGTATATACCACACACCCCTAATAAAACAACATTATAACGGGGCGGTATGTATATACCCGTACTATTATTATTACAGACATACTGGTTCCTGTAGTCGACGTAACGTACATGGATATTATCTACATACTGACACCAGATGTTATCGTGGTTATTTTGTAGAGATAGGTGAATTTTGATAAATGAACTTTTGTAACGTCAAGCGCCTATGACACAAAGGTCACTCAAGATGATATCTTAACGATCACGGCCATCCAGGAAATATTACTTAGAAGTGCATATTATGTGCATATCTTATCTTTTCAACTGTTTAATTGAGTTTGACCAAACTTATCACGAATTTTACACACGACCCAAGTTCTAAGACATTGGTTATTATTTGTCGGTTTCCTGGTTCTCTGCCCCCTTATTCCCAACCTTTGTAAACGCCATAACTGATTGCAGTAGAAGATTGCTAGAGTAAATGATTATATATTTTACTTTTAAGTCGAAACAAGTACGGTGTGAATTATTAAAACACGGCTATATCTCGTTCAGTATTTTTAAACGCGTGTATTAATGGAAGTTAATGTGTTCTTGCACTTTCAACATAAGTGCATTATAATAATCTAATTATCCAACGCTACTTAGTATGTTGAATTCGACATGTATGGTAACCTTAATCCATAGAAATGCGTGTTTTGATGTCCGTAAATGGCTGGATTATTTAATTATTGATTGTCGATTTCATGTGGTCGTCGAATACCTATTTCGGGTTAGGAGCTTAAAAAAGGAGGACCACATTGACATTAGTTATACTCTTAAAGCTATCTGAAGTCATGGTAAGTGTTGAAGGCTACGCTTTTTCATATACAAGACATATTTTTCTACACAACAAGCATTTAGATAGAAATAGCCATTATACCGATCAATTAATTTCAGGCTCAACTCAGTCCAGCGGAGGCACAAGGTAAATTTTCCTAACACCTAATTTGAGAATACTGCTAGTTTGGGGTGGGGGTTTTGGTTTGTTTTTCTTTCTTTCGATTTTCTGTCTTGTTGTTTGTTTGGATTTTGGCGGATTTCTCTTCAATTTTTTAATTTGTTTGAAAATAATAATGGTACAAAGATATGAGATGAAATTGCATCTACTAGTATTTCAATAATTACATGACGCGGAGGTAGACAGTTCGCCCCGCATGCGAAAGGTCGGGGTTCGAATCCCGGCCGCGACAGACCTAAGTCGTTAAAACAGGTACCGCTAGTGACCGTTCCATCACCAAATGCTCGGTATAAGGTGTGAATATCACGGGTCCTCGTAGATGACCTTAAGAACGGATGACCCGTGTCACAGTAGGTGTGGTACGCTAAAGAACTCTCAAATGCTCAATGGCCATAAGCGCCAAGCAAAGGCCGAAATTTGAAGCCCTTCACCGGTATTTGTGACGTCTCCATATTTAAGAATTAAATGTATCATCTCTTTAAAGTAGTTCTCGGTTTATTCACTTTTGAGAAACAGTAGACAATGTTTTGAAGGTTGATTATAACCGATAGGTGGACTTTAATTTATTTCTAGTTCACAATAACGATGCGAGTGGTAAAACTTTGACAGTAGGGATAATTATCATTTTACATTGAACTTTTCGCCGAAAATTGCAATTGATGTAGCTGGTAAAAAAGAAAACCAAAATGGCGGCGTAATATACCTTGTGAATATTTTGTTTATAGGAAGACAATTTCTTTTATTATAGATATTTAAAACGTCGAGCGTCTGTGGTAAGAAAATACAAAATCTTGATCGTATGCCATCGTTAAGAGTAATCGTTCTTTAACCTACTGACTTATGTCGGATTGTCACAATGCCCTATAATAAAACTGAATTTGTTCACAGCATAAAACCAACCTTCACCTTAATTACATGTACAACAGACAGACCACAAAAATAAGGTAACTTATTGACGCAAGCGTCAAAATCGGCCGCCACTTCTTGTAAACTATCAACACACTGTAAAACAAACCATTCATGTTTTTATATTGAGGTTAAATTTTGCCTGCATTCAGTCATTGACTGAAGTTCATTCTGGCAGGTTTAAGGATATTGTTAACATTTTGGATAATACATTCCATTGCATTATATACATATGTAATATCCCATTGTAGCTTTCATCTCTGAAGAAATAAAAATAATTCATATATAGAATATATTTAAGTGCTATTCCAAGTAAGAATCATGCAAAACTGAATTTCCGCGGCACATTATATTACATTGTAGAAAATAGCTATTTTCATTTTTAGCAAAATATATTTATAATTTTTTTTGAAAAAATTAAATTGTGTTTTGCTTTAAAATCCCCTTATAAGCTAGTGGTGAACATCAAATAGTTTTCAGAGACAGAATAATGGGAGGTTTGCGAGGTTAACTAACAAGACATTCGAAAATCAGTATCTTACTTAGTCCTCTTCGTTCCGCTCGGTACACAAAGCCTGCACTGATGTTCTCCATTGTGCTCTGTTTTGGGCTGTTCTCTTGGCTTCACCCCAGGTCATGTTGATGTTCCAGAGCTCTGTCTGTAGAGTTCTTCTCCAGGTGGTGACTGGTCGTCCCCTTTTTTGCTTTCCCTGTGGGTTCCAGTTCAAGGCGTGGCGTGGGATGTTGTTTGGTCCTTTGCGCAGGGTGTGTCCAACCAAACTCCATGTCCTGCTCTGGATGGTTTTGGCAATTGGGCCATGCTTCGTCTGGCGCATGAAAATCAGTACAAACCACAAATACATGTACAGAACTAAAATGGAGTAACTTGTTTTAAAGTTTCAAAAGTTAAAGATATCATGTGATGCACACGTTTGAAACTTGCACATTGTATACGTACACATTATTGGCCTTGTGTTTGTTTAGAATTGTGAAGTACACGCACACATACGGACAGAGAGAGGGGGATAGAGGGAAAGTTGTAAGCGAGAATCCCATCATTATCGAAAGCAAGTTGTAATACTTGCCTAGATGGCCGAGCGGTCCAGCGCCCTGGTCACATGCTGTTAGGATGTTGGTTCCCAGGTCATGAGTGCAACCCGGGGTAGGAGATATCCATAAATAGTGAATTTCTCTGTGCTTTCTATTAAATATTTCTTCAATTAAGAGTTCATTGCTATCTCTGTGCTGTATAACATATTGTGTATCTCGTATGATCCTTGGTTCCGGGTAGGGGCGGAAGTGAATACCCATGTAGATTGAAGTTCTCTGCGCTTCTGTACATATGTGTGTACATGTATGTATTACCCAAAGAAACTAAAAGAAAGCACAGAAAAAGAGAAGTCAAGAGTAAACTAAAATCATTTTGCTTAGAGAAGTGGTTAAATCACACTATAAATCAGAGACCACTTGAGATTTACTTATAAATAAAAGGAGAAAATATGGATATATTAAATGAGAAAGATCCCCAGCACACATACATTGTACATGTTTTACATGTATAAATCAATACCATATCTATAAAACTACAAATCGGAATGCCTACAGTTCTCTTGCTAAACCCTCATGATAATACAGACTGTAATATATGTAGTTTATAATTCATATATTGTTAAATTGGAGTAGACATGAAATTGTACGACTGGATGAACCACTAACTCCTGACCACAAGCGCCATAATTCTGTAACCTGGATTAGGGATTACAATTCTTAAATCTTTGCTATAGATCACACGCTTAAACTGCGATTCTCTAATTTCTTTGAAAGATGGGCGGCGCCTTCCACACACGAGGAGACATGAACATTGTATGAATGGATCAAACTCTAATTTCTTATCCCAAGTGCCATTATTTTGAAACCTGGATTAAGGATTACAATTCTTAAATCTTTACTATATATCACATGCTTAAACTGTGCTTTCCTAAACAGTACACGACACGTTTCTAATATTACCATTTATTTTCTCATTCCCTGGATTTCAGATCATTGCATGCTTATGATTTCTAATTTATTGTCAACAATCTATCTTTAGTGCTACTAGATCATCAATGATTATAAATTGTTCATTTGTCATTCACTGTAAGTGTAGAGGTTTTCTGGTTCATTTGTCATTCACTGTAAGTGTAGACGTTTTCTGGTTCATTTGTCATTCACTGTAAGTGTAGAGGTTTTCTGGTTCATTTGTCATTCACTGTAAGTGTAGACGTTTTCTGGTTCATTTGTCATTCACTGTAAGTGTAGAGGTTTTCTGGTTCATTTGTCATTCACTGTAAGTGTAGAGGTTTTCTGGTTCATTTGTCATTCACTGTAAGTGTAGAGGTTTTCTGGTTCATTTGTCATTCACTGTAAGTGTAGACGTTTTCTGGTTCATTTGTCATTCACTGTAAGTGTAGACGTTTTCTTGATCCTTGAAGATTGTACATGGTTGATTATTACATGTAGTTCATTCTGGACTATTAGTCACACATTTTGGACTATTAGTCGCTCATTCTGGACAATTCGTCGCACATTCTGGACTATTAGTAGTAGTTCATTCTGGACTACCAGTAGTTCATTCTGGACTACCAGTAGTTCATTCCGGACTATTAGTTGTTCATCCTGGACTAATAGTTCATTCTGGACAATTACTAGTTCATTCTGGACTATTAGTAGTTCATTCTGGACTATCAGTAGTTCATTCTGGTCTATTAGTAGTTCATTCTGGACTATCAGTAGTTCATTCTGGACAATTACTAGTTGATTCTGGACTATTAGTCGATCATTCTGGACTATTAGTCACACATTTTGGACTATTAGTCACTCATTCTGGACTATCAGTAGTTCATTCTGGACTATTAGTAGTTCATTCTGGACTATCAGTAGTTCATTCTGGACTATCAGTAGTTCATTCTGGACTATAAGTAGTTCATTCTTGACTATTAGTAGTTCATCCTAGACTATTAGTCGCTCATTCTGGACAATTACTAGTTGATTCTGGACTATTAGTCGATCATTCTGGACTATTAGTTACATATTTTGGACTATTAGTCGCTCATTCTGAACTATTAGTCGTTTATTCTGGACTATTAGTCACACATTTTGGACAATTAGTAGTTCATTTTGGACTATTAGTTGCTCATTCTGGACTCTCAGTAGTTCATTCTTGACTATTAGTTGTTCATCCTGGGCTATTAGTTCATTCTGGACTATCAGTAGTTCATTCTGGACTGTTAGTAGTTCATCCTGGACTATTAGTCGTTCATTATGGACTATTAGTCACACATTTTGGACTATTAGTCACTCATTCTGGACTATCAGTAGTTCATTCTGGACTATTAGTAGTTCATTCTGGACTATCAGTAGTTCATTCTGGACTATCAGTAGTTCATTCTGGACTATCAGTAGTTCATTCTGGACTATCAGTAGTTCATTCTGGACTATAAGTAGTTCATTCTTGACTATTAGTAGTTCATCCTAGACTATTAGTCGCTCATTCTGGACAATTACTAGTTGATTCTGGACTATTAGTCGATCATTCTGGACTATTAGTTACATATTTTGGACTATTAGTCGCTCATTCTGAACTATTAGTCGTTTATTCTGGACTATTAGTCACACATTTTGGACAATTAGTAGTTCATTTTGGACTATTAGTCGCTCATTCTGGACTATTAGTAGTTCATTCTCGACTGTTAGTCGCTCATTCTGGACTATTAGTAACATATTCTGGACTATTAATGGCTCATTCTGGACAATTAGTAGTTCATTCTCGACTAGTGGAATTCTACGAAGGGACTAACTTTAACAATCAAAGGCTGACTTTCACAATTTAAAGGGACCAACTACAAATATGAAAAAAAAAGTTGGGAGTGGTATTTGCAAAATTCAAAGACTTTATGGCAATCAGTTGTTGTATATTGTTTAATGTCACACTCGAGAATTTCTCACTCGTATGGAGACGTTACGATTGCCGGTGAAGGGCTGCAAAATTTAGACCTATGCTCGGCGCGTGTAGCCTTTGTGCAGGGAGGGATCTTTATCGTGTCACACCTGTTATGACACGAGGGTTTTGCGGTCTCGTCCGAACGATCAGCCCATTTAGTCGTCTCTTACGACAAGCAAGGGGTACCGAGGACCTATTCTAACCCGGATCCTTACGGGGTACGGCATTTCGAACAAACACATGTCGAATGCTTATACCGATAATGAACGGAGATTGATTACTGTACTTTAGTTTCACCTTCCTTGTCTTTGCGTAATTCAAACTTAGGTGTCATGGATTTATGGGGAAAGGGGGAAACAAAAAATCAAGGAAAACTGAGTTACCACAAATATCGTTGATTCTGCAGTGTATATTGATATACATGTATATACAATATACACATGACGTATTGATTGTCTTCACATTTAAACCCAGAGTTTCAACACGAAAGAGAGGGGTACAAGGACGTAGCATTGTTTTTAAAATTAGGGAGAGCTATGAAAAAATATTACTCGAAGAGCCTACCCCCACCCCTCACAACGTTTGGGTCTAGTACAGTACAGAACTGAATGTTTGTGGGGGTGGAGGTTGCTTTATTCCTGGGGGAGCCAGAAAACTAAGATGAAATATATGGAGAACCTTTCAGTTTTCAGGACTGATGACGCATGATTTAAAAATGCCAGGATAACTTGAGTTACATTGAGCGAGCTGTGGTACACTTATGATATACATGTATAGTGACGCTTAAAACTACTATTTCTGTTCATGGCAATTGTCTGGGTTCTCAGCTTGTCATTCGCAGTTACCCAAATTACAAGTGAAAATCGATAAATTTTAACGTAATTAAAATTTGAAACGAGTAGTGTATTGCGAAAGTGTTGAAGAAATGTAGAAGGAAGAAGGCTGGTTGTATATTGTTTAACATCCCTTTCAAGAATAGTTCATTCAAATGAAGACATCACCATTGCCGGCGAAGGGCTGCAATTGTAGGCCTATATGCTCGACGCTTACGGCCATTGGTCAGGGGGTCTTTATATCGTGCCACTCGGTTTTTGCGGTCTCATCCGGAGGACCACCCCATTTAGTCGCCTCTTACGACAAGCAAGGGGTATTGAGGACCTATTCTAATCCGGATCCCCAAGAGTTGCTAAAGAGTTTACAATATTCTATTAATAAACATAATTGTCGGTTTTGGTGTTTTTACTGAAGCAGTCTGTATATTCTTTTCGGTCCAATTTCTGTAGTTGGAGCTGATCCCTTTTTAAAAATTGTACAAGTCAGACGTCGATTGTAAAAGTAAGCCTCTTCGTAAAACTCCATTGGTCGCTCATTCTGGACTATGAGTAGTTCATTCTGGACTATTAGTAGTTCATTTTGGACTATTAGTTGCTCAGTCTGAACTATTAGCCGCTATTCTGGACTATTAGGGGTACAGGGGTATCCTATCTTCATTGCAACAGTGTGGATTTCAAAGAACTTTGTTTTAGATTTGATTATATTATATTCTGGATAGAGTGTAAAACGGTTGCTTTAGAAGGATATTATCCTGGGTACGAAATATGCAGGTGTCCTACAGAGGTCAATCCTGGGCCCGTTGCTTTTACTTATATATTTCGAATAAGTTTATTTACCGATTATACATCTATTTGTTGACGCAATAACTCCAATCGACTCCTTGACTGCTGACCTTGAAAAAATTCACAATGGTTGTTATATGAATTTAATCCAAAGAAAACTATTGATGTTGACTATTCTAAACCTCCCAGAGGGCCCTCATTAATTGAATATGGAAGAAAAAAAAACTAATATTAACATTATTCAAACTAAACTCACTGTATTTAAGTTTAATACAGCAAGATGATAATGATATGGTACAAGGTATTGGAAACATCTGTGACAAAGCATGTAAACGTCTTAATTCAAAAAGCATTAAAGACGTAATTTATCAAAATATATTGATCAATTCTAGTATGAAGACATAACTTGGGAACCATGTACTAAAGAACTGCGTGAATTAATAGAAAGTATTCAGCTAGAGACTGCATATATTATTACTGGTACCTGTATTTGGAGCGATGTCTCGGGTACAAAAGGACGAGGTTGACTGAACATGTTTGTGTGTTAACGACATTGATATTTTCATTTTTCCTCTATCAATGTAGAGCTTATCGACGCGTTTGAGATTTTCGATAAAAATAAAGATGGGACTATATCAATCGACGAACTTGGATCCATACTAAGAGCTGTGGGTCAAAATCCATCAAATGCTAAATTAGAGGAGATCATGAAAAAGGCAGATAAAAATGGTAAGGCTCACCATCCAAATTAAGACGGGAACTCATCGTCAAACAATATCGTGCTATGTATCCTGGACTGTCGTTATATTTCATTTTTTACTTGCTGTGTTTTCTTTCGCTACAGGGGATGGGGTGCTAAATAAAGCGGAGTATGTCAACCTGATATCCAGCTACATGGTAGATCCAGAAGTGATGAAAGCCGAACTCAGGGAAGCATTTATGACTTTTGATAAAGCGAAAAAGGGTTACTTAAATCTGGAACAAATGACCAAAGCATTACGATGTTTAGGAGAGCCTTTATCAGACATAGAAATTAAGCAACTAATGGAGATAGCAGACACAAATCACGATGGCAAAGTTGATGTTGATGGTGAGAAAGAAAAAAATGCTGAGAACTTTTAATTTTAAATGAATCAACATTACGTTCACGAAATGATGATCTAAACAATTTAAAACATGTAGAAAGTTTAACTACTTTTACAGAATTTGTTTCTACATTACAGAATTTGTGAATTGTTTGTGTCAACGGATATGATGCAGTACGAACGGACAGTCACTTTAAAGACATCCTGGACTTGTGAAGTTCAATCCTAACGTTTTCCTTCAGTTTTGACAGTATCTACCTCCTTGTATGATTGGCGCCACCCCGTTGTGTATTTCAGTTGGTCTTCTAGTCTACATATTAGTCAGTACACTCTGTTGTATCACGTGACATTTCGCTGACTTACAGATGCTTGAAACATACGTATACATACTACAAGTCTTTCTTTGAAACAAAAGATGATCATACTAAACTCATTTTATAAATCATACATGATTTCAAAACTACACATTTCCATATTTTATACTGGTCGTGCACATTTAGGAAATGTAGAATTCACAGCGCTTCCGAAAGCTATACCAATATAAAACAATGGCTTCTTCCAAAGTGCCTATTCTCACAGGAAGTCTGGCTACATAATCACTTCCCCTGGGAGAAAGGTATTGGAAACTTTGATATTGTCCTTTGTAATTAAATCTACCAACATCAGAATTAAGTCATTTAACATCGGTCCTTCGGATGAGACCGCAAAAACCGAGGCCCCGTGTCACAACAGGTATGGCACGATAAAGATGCCTCCCTGCTCAAAGGCCGTAAGTGCCGAGCATAAGCCTAAATTTTGCAGCCCTTCACCGGCAATGGTGGTCAACGTCTCCATATGATTGAAATATTTTCGAGTGGGACGTTAAACAATATACAATCAATTTAACATCTCAATTGATTCGATATGCAAGAACTTGTTCTGCGTATTGTCAGTTTTTAAATCGAAGCAGGCTACTGACAAACAAGTTGATGGTGCAGGGGTTCCAAGTCTCGATTGAAGTCAGCATTTCGCAAATTCCATGGTCGTTATAACGATATACATGTAGTTTGCCATTACAACCTATCACTGGGTCAAATGCTGCCTGACGTGTTTCATGCCGATTGTTAGGCCGTTCATGGCACACTGATTTTGACTACGGATAAGTCCCTTTACCTGATCAGGATATTGGGCTCACGACGGGTGTGACCGGTCGACAGGAGATGCTTACTCCTCCTAGGCACCTGATCCCACCTCTGGTATATCCAGGGGTTTGTGTTTGCCCAATTCTCTATTTTGTATTGCTTATATAGGAATTATGAGATTGATCACTTTTCGTTATATTCACCTTTTATTTACATTCTTTTCGTGTTATTGAAAGTTGTATATTGTTTACGTCGCATTTGAGAATTTTTCTTTTATGTAGGGACATCGCCAGCTTTAGGTGAAGTGCCACAAATTTTGACCTATTGTGACATGGGAATGGGGGGGGGGGGGGTGTTAGGGCAGACTTCCATATTGAAAAAAGGAAATTCAGCGACACCAGCTGCTGTCCCTGCTTTGCCTATGTTTACAGCTTTATTTCGCGGATCTCGCATGATTACTTTAACACCGATTGGAATTTTGTGCATTTGTGTGTTAACGTCATGCGCATAGTTGAATGGCGGGCGAGGAGGCGACCTTAGTCAAAGTGATGCTTCACTTCGTGGTTTCAGGGTCGTTTAAAGGGGTGTTGCTAAAATGCGGAACGGAAAACAGAACGGAAGACGGAACGGAAAATATTTTATGCAATAATGTTATGAGATCAGCATTTTGTAAAATGAAAAGGCTTATTATGAACAAGGGAAGCAGAAATTACAGAGAGAAAGTCATCCTCAGAATCCACCATTTCATACCAATACCTCAAACTAGTGCATTAATGTATTTTAAAATGGTGGATTTTGTGGATAAATGTACCAACAGGCGCTTGCTTAGTTTTTGCATAGTAAGTCTTAATAGAAATATTAAGCAAGCGCCTGTTGGTATCATCCTTTTTCCCGGCTTTGTCACACCCCCACCCCCTCAGATTGTGACAGTATGTTGTTTCACAAAGAAAGAAGAAAATAAGATAAACATACTGGAAAAGACTTGAATTATAATTGAACCCCTTTCAAATTTTATTACTTTAATCTGGCTGCTACCTTAAGAAAAGATTTTATGAGTCTATCCAATGAATAAAACGCAACACCCCCACCCCTCGAAAACAGCATTGCAAAAGATAGAATAATTTTTTGAACGCTTTTCCCCAAACATCGAACTAGATATGTTTAATATAATTGAATTTGAATTTAGTTCTACACCTTGTAGAACATACATTTATGCATCACATCAAATCTTAAAGCGAACGAGTACGCTGAGGAAAAAAGGTTTGCCTCATTTGGGATGAATCTATGTGAAAGTTCGTACATTTACCGATATCCTGCGGATTAGTGTTGAAACTAAAGAGATACAGCGGGAATGAAATATTGAAGCAGAACCAATGCAAACTAGGGTGAAGTTTACGACCCATAGTAAGATGAATTAACAGATTTATTTCATAATATATGAAATAGCTAAAAGGCTAACACAGAATTTATGCTTGAATGGAATTATTAATCTAAATGTTAAGCTATGCAAGTACATACTGTATATTTAGTTTAGAAATGAACTGCCAGAAGTCCTCCCTATTTAGGATTTGAGTGTTGCGGTCACTAATTCTCTGTTAAAAAAAGAAGAAGATAAATCAAACACAGGACGTTTATTTGTTGACTTAATAAGATCATGAATTATCGTTCCTTTTTTTTTTTTTTTTTTACATTACACACTCCCTATTGTAAGTACACATATTGTACGGTATTACATGTATGTATAAATACATGTGCATGTGCGTTAATGACGTTTTGCCAGGGGGGGGGGGGGATATGAACCACGTGTGTTCTTTTCATTCTCTGCCCATAGGTGTCACTGCTCAATAACACCTCTGTCAATGCCGAAATTTCAAAATTCTTGTAAAACGCTTTGTAAATTCTTATACGAACGTTTAACTTTATTCGCTTTTAGAAATCAATTTATGATGCAAACATTTAAGATGAGGTTGTTTTCTCGCTTGTAAACAATTTCCAAAATTGTTGACACTGATCAAAATGAATCATTTTCCCGCTATTTTTTGGCGTTATCTTATCTAATTTACATTAATCATTCTAATTCTTAAATGCCGTTCCGTTTTCTGTTCCGCGTTTTAGCAACACCCTTTTAAACGGCGATACCACCGTATTAGTCATGATTAACTTGTAAAATAATCATTATTATCACAGGTTTACCCCTTTATCAGTGGATGTCACCCATTATGAATACGTAAATTCTAAACCTGCAACGCGCATGACGTCACAAATGTACGTAAAATGTGCATTTTCTTTGTTTAGGCCTACATACATATCAGAGAGCTCAATACGCAATTTCCGAGTTGCCCAATAGTTTTTTCCCTTTGTGGAACTCTTACGCACAGTGAGACGCAAAACATACTATCGTCCACACGCGTTGGGTACAAATGCTTATCGCTGCCTTCATATATTGCTTTAGGGCCGATTATCAGACATCATGCAACCACCTAGTCCGAAATATCTGACGTTTTCCTGACTTTTTTTTATGATTTTGATATTTACCGTGCCAGGAAAACGTCCCTGCAGATTGGGTGGTTGCTAGTCCGAAATATCTGACGTTTTCCTGGCTTATATCGGTTTTATGGGTTCTTTCAACACATCAAAGTGTCTTGAAAACATTTTAACAAACTGTTGAGCTTTGTTTTGAGTCACGTGACTCGTTCGCTCAATTCGGTTGACTACAATTGTGTGCTTCTGTTATGGAATTTTGGAGTAGTATTTTCTTTTCATCGATATCAGTAAGTACAAGAAGTATCGTTTTGTTGATTAATTATGAGTTTAACATTGAATTCGACTCCAAAGTATTTAAAATCGGTCCGAGAATGCCGCCTCCAGTTGGAGGCGGCGAATTTCCAGTTTACGTAATGGCGCCGGTTCTGACGTTTTCCTGGCACGGTATATATCAAAATCATAAAAAAGCCAGGAAAACGTCAGATATTTCGGACTAGCAACCACCCAATCTGCAGGGACACACAATATTAGTAAGTTTATTAGTATTTAATAATGAATTAGCTCAAACAAAAATCGATAATTTTTCTTTGATTAAAATATCACTCGTACAGAAGAGGAAATAAAAATAATTTTATATTTAATTTAATGGCCTAATTCAAACAAATATTATTCTTGATATGGTCAGTTTAATGTATACCAACGGATGGTATAAACCAAATTTACATTTTCATTACTTTTATCCGTATTTACATAGCTAGTCTATAGTGTAGGTATACATCTTGTACCCACCCAAGCGTTCAACAGAACACGGAACGTACCTCCATCACAGAAGAGCTGATATCTCGGAAGTTGCGTATTAAAGTATATCATTAAAAGAATAGCAGCTGCAGCGGGACTATTCATGGGGACATATTTTTAAGATTAACAAATCACAGAGCTCTTACACGATTTAGTTAAAAAATTAAATGAAAATAACACATTTGTCAACCAAATTATGCCGATAACTGGCCACAAAAATATCTAATCAATCTAGAACCACCGTGATCAAGCGTCATTTGTATACAACCATTCCGACGCAGGATACAATCGCGTGTTAAACGCAGAGTACAACCAACCCTCACGGCAATTTACTCTGGAGGGTGTACATGTCCGTGAGACGGGGTTAGAAAGTGGCCCATAGTTTTCTTTATACAGATGATTCTGAAGAATTATATAGCCTATCAGTATGGAAACTCAAAGGGTTCAATATTCTATCTTTGTAATTATTTATTTGTTGTTCCTTAATGTGCCATCGGTTCAATGTAAATAGAAAAAATGTTAATCGTTATCTTGACATTTGTAGTGCATAACGGTATATTCGTCATTTGAATTGCGTAAGATGTAAATGGAATATATGTTTGTGTAGATGCGTAACAAGTGAATGCATTATTTATTTAATGTAAATTTGAAATTGGATCTTCGTCATCCGTAGTTGAGCATTTGCACATTGTAGTTTGTTAAGCCTATGCGAGTTGTGGTAAATGTACTTTGGTAATCCGTCCGATGTTAGTTCGACATTCGCATTTGCTCAATTCAACATTTGTAAATTGTTCTACCATTATGACGACAGAGGGCGCGCGCTACATCGTATCTTTTGGGAAACAGACTATACTGTCTATAGAATCATATAGGAGGGCTAGTTAACACTCGGGTGTCTAGCACACTCACCATTAACCGGTTGGCGCTAAAAGTCGTTGAAAATGTGCTGCTGAAGTAGTTTGATCAGAGACTTGATGTAGAACATTGTTGTAAGTGTCAATATAGATGACTGGACTGATTTTTCCATGAGTTTACTTTAAACAAACAGTGTATGCCATTTAGTAACAATATACCACCAGGGACATTACATTTATTTGTGCGAGACCAAAAACTCTTGTACATATTTGCTTTGATTGGGATTGGTTTTCGTTTTCGCGCCCCTTCCCCACCATTTTTGCATTGCTGTCACTGAAATACGTAATTCACAATATAAATAGTTAATATGTACATTGGGTAAGAATTCTAAAACACGCAAAAACTATTCTGGTTTCATAGGCGTCGGAAAGTGGGTGGGTGGGTGGGGGGGGGGCTAAACCAACAAAAAAGTTTCTACGTCGTTGGAGGGGGGGGGGTATTATGTCTATCTTTACAAAAAAAGTGGGGGGCGGGGGGTTAAGCCTCTCCCTACCCCCTACCCCCGGTTCCGACGCCTATGGGTTTTATATTTGTAAACAAAGTGAATCAGTTATCATTTACCAGTTGTTTTCATTAAATGACAGCCAACCTTGAATGTAACATATTTAAAGTTTTTATGTAATAGACCAGTCGGGCTATTTTTCCATAATTTTTACTAGGCCAGGCCATAAAACCAGTATCCTGAGCCATGGCTTAGATTTGAATTTTACATTATTTCCACAAGCATTTGTTTCGTATCTGATCACCCCCTTCTTTTTCTCTCCACAAGATAGCTAACTCAATTTCAGACACCCCAATTTCAAACTCCTATTTTTGTTAAAAATGTATCATTAATCAACATTACCGGGGGTATTTTGATATAGTTTAATTTGAGATAATTTTCTCTTGTCAAAAAAATTGTTCCAGTTGTCCTCTGTCAAGCCTCTTTATTGTAAACCACTCATTTTGTCTGTTTAAAGCAGAGAAAGAAATATTATCTTTTTATTTCATAGTCTTGTTGTTAGAGGTTATTTATAAACCTTGTTGGCCACATATAGAGTCCTTGTACATATATGTAAATATACGCTTCCTAGACTCTAAATATTTAGAGGATGTAGAAGTATTCTTGCACTTAATTTTTTACTCAAAGCAAACACGAGATTAGAGGGGAAACAACTGAAAATTCCATGATACAGTTAATTACACTAAAAAAGAGTAACAATTTCATTTTTAGTGTAACAATTGTCCTGTTAGGGAATTGTGTCCAACCTTTTAAACAGTCGTAGTGAATATGTTTTCATGATTGATTATCAGTATAATCGGACGCACTATAATTGATTAATAATCGATTAATTTCAAGTATTAAATTTGTTTATTATTGAATGAAGAATGAATTGGTAAAAAATTTGGGGTGATTTCTGAAATGCATTTTTGATGTATTTTTTATCATTGGATTCATTTATCAAATTAATACTTATGAATTAGTTACATTCACAGAAAATAAATCAAGAAAGCATGAGAGTAAATTACTTTAAGTTATATTTTGATTAATCGATTATCAAAAATTTTAATAGATTATCCATACATTGTAATCGGGGGCCATTTCGATTAGATAATCGAATTTTTCTATTAATCAGTACATCGTCGGAGAAGAAACTCTACTTATGATAAACAGAAGGAATGAAACTCATAGTAAAAATATGGTATGAATTTGCTTATGAAAATATCTTCCTTGCACAAATAAAATAATTTACCTCGGACTTCGAAAGGCCGGGAAAATAATAGCTCCGAGGGAATGTCACATAAACTGGTCCTCCAATATTATTCTATAGTCTGTTTCCCAAAAGAATCGATGTAGCGCGCGCCCTCTGTCGTCATAATGGTAAAACAACGAACAAATGTTGAAATGCAGTAAACGAATGAGCAAATTCGAAAGTCGAACTATCATCGGACGGATTACCAAACATTTTTACTGTAACTCGCAACTGCAATGTGCAAATGCTCAAATACGGATGACGAAGATCTAATTTCAAATTTACATTGAATAAATAATGCATTCACTTGTTACGCATCTACACAGACATTACATTCCTTTACATCTTACGCCATTCAAATAACAAATATACATGTACCGTTATGTACTACAAATGTCAAGATAACGATTAACATTTTTCTATTTACATTGAACCGATGGCGCATTTAGGAACAACAAATACATAATTACAAAGATAGAATATTGAACTCTTTGGCTCTCCATATATCAAATGACGCAATGAATTCTTGTTCGAGTGATATATAGCATTCGGTTAGATCACCTACCACTTGCTCAAATACTTCAACACTGTTAGAAAATTTCGTGTAAATTGGTCTCTCGTTCGTTTTCTTCATATTTTCAGATAACAGAAAAACCCATCCAAAATTCAATAACATCAGTGAAAAGACACCATAATTTCAAATGCATACCATAAACGTCAGGAAGAAAACTTTGTAATTAAGACGTTTATTAATGGTAATTAAAATACAACGCTGGATACAACCATTCTATTGAAATATAACGTAGGATATAATACATTGACAATTTGCAACGTTTTTAAAAATGTCTTTTGTTAAGCCATCTGGCGTTTTCGTTATGTTTTTAAAATTTGAATATTGACCTTCATTGTTTATTACAAACTATACGACGTAAATTATAATTGTTCCAAAGGGAACAAAAATTTCAGGAGAGTTTTAGTACTACATTTCATGTCACCATTTTCAATAGCATGTAAACTGCAGGGGCCAAGCTCACCACAAAAATGAATGAATTCCTCTACCGAGTGAATCATTCTCACGTCTCCACATGAGTGAAAAAGGGGACGTTAGACAATATCCAATCAATCAAGTCAGCTGGGTCCTGTGGGGATTCGGATTAGAATCTCATCTCAGTAACCTAGTAAGAGGGGATTAAAAGGAACAGTCCTTCGGATGAGACCGCAAAAACTGAGGTCCCGTGTCACAGCAGGTGTGGTACGATAAAGATCCCTCCTTATTCAAAGGCCGTAAGTGCCGAGCATTAATTAGCCTAAATTTAGCCGCCCTTCATCGGCAATGGTGACGTCTCCATAAGAGTGAAAAATTCCTGTGTGGGACGTTAAACAATATACAATCAATTTATTAATAGGTTGATTGATTATTTTACGTCATATCAAGAATTTTTCACTCATATTGAGACGTCATCAGCTGTAGGTGAAGTACCACTTTAGATCACTGCTTAGCGCTCAGTACCGTAGCAGGACATTAGGGTTCTTTATCGTGCTAACGCATGCCTCGACACGGTCTCCGTTTTAAAAGTCATATCCGAAAGACCTGTGGTTCTCACTTCTAAATGCCGAGCGTTTGACGAAGGAGCAATCACTACCTATGTTAACGTCTTAGGTTTGACATGACCACAGCAGGAGTGGGCTCTAAATCACGACCTTCCGGGTATGGAGCAAACGCAATACTAATGAGCTACCGCGACCGGTATCAGTAGGAATTCTAATATATATGTATGGAATAATACATATGTCCTGGGGTCCGTGTTTGCCCAACTATCTATTTTGTATTGCTTATAGGAGTTATGAGATTGATTACGGTTCGTTATCTTCACCTTCCATGTAATACATAATTTAACCAAACATAAGTTCGATATTCACTAAGTTTAATGTCATTTGGCAAATGAGCAATATATATCTCAAACTGAACAAGATTAAGCCTAATGATCATCATAAAATGACATTTGGATTATATTGATTGGATATCTTGTTTAATGTCCCTCTTGAGAATTTTTCACTCATATGGGAGACGTCACCAATATTTACCGGTGAAGGATTTCACTTTATTTGGATACCCACTTCCGCCTCTACCCGGGCTTATAAATTAACAAATTTTGCCGGTAAACTCCGAAACGCTTGCTCCAGAGTTACTGCTTGCACGTTTAATATTGTTTTATATGTGAGGTGAAGTCAGTAAACTATAATAGAATCTTATTTGATTAGTAAAGATCGTAAAATTAGTTAAAAACCTACTTTCGTTTTAGATAAACTACCTGAAATAGCAAACAATGAGAGTACAGTGGCGGGACACGCTTTGGTGGATCTAAGCCAGTTTTCTCTCTTTTTTTAAATGACAACTTAGATAATACGATATGAAGTAAATCCGTTGTTTATCGATGCTTGATTTTGATCTTACAGAAGAAATAAGTTTTTATAATTCTTGAATAAATAAAATAGGCCTGTTCGTTTCTTCTATCCGTGATTTTAATCTTGAATCAGCCTTTTGGAAATTTCCAGAACGAAGAGCCCAGAACGAGGCAACACCATAGACGCTTAGGTCTACAACCAATCGCACATTCTCAGGCCTTTCCGGCAAGCCGAGAAGCTGCGATTGGTTTACGAGATGACCAGCATAAAATTCCCTAGCTGTTATACTTATAATAGTTTTGACCAGGCCTATATTTATTATTTTATGAAGATTAATTATTATAATACTTATATACATCTCATTCAACATACCCCCTTTTCGAGACCAACGATCTGACACATCGATAAATTTTTCAATGCGATATTCATCTAATATTTTTGATGTTCTTAATTTTGTCCGTGATTATAGAAGTCACTGTTACGACCTTTTATAATAATATATTAACAATTATTGATATGAGCAAGCACATGGATAAACACAAAAAAAGCATTTAGTTTGGTTGAACATGTTTTGTGATGACACAAATCTTGAAAAAAGTCGAAAACTTTCCAGTATATCAGATATTGAATGGTCCGGGACTGTTTTGGGAAGTTTTTGTTTTTAAAGTTAATTTTTTTTTATCGATATTAGGTTGTACACTACCTGACAATGTCCATGAATTCAGGCCACTAGTACTGTTTAAAATAGAGCAGTTTTTCTGTTTGTCATTCATATAGTGCAGTATGTTTTCGATTATTGCGTTTCACGAGAAGAAAGGACTCGTATTCACAATTTTGCCCTAAAATTGTCGCACTGGACACAACTACAATTAGAAACACATTCGCAATACTGAGCTTTAAAATTTGAAATTATGAACGACCGTTCATTTTGTCTTTGATCAACTATTCGACATGACGGAATACGATTGCATTCGTAAAATCATTATCTAATTTTCAATACAGAGAGAGATAATTTATGTTACATAAAGAACATTTAATTTGGAGCTCCAAGTGCCTTCCTAATAATCATAGTTTATTTACTGAATATAATATCAATAATTAAAACGTAATTAATGCACGCAATCATTAATGAATTGTTCTATAATAAATTCATTTGATTGAAAGATATCGTTCATTCAATTCATGTGCGCAAGAATTCAAACACTCGTTTAAAGCGTCCTTCCTTTATGCAATATTATTTAATTGTGATTTCCCACGCTTGCGCGGGGTTTCATCTAAGAGAATGAAAACTTGACATACTTCTGTGTAATTTTTACTGTCACCATGCCAAGTTTGTGTTTCAAATGGAAGCACACACTAAAACCCTTCCGGATCGTATCATCTCTAGGCTAGTATCTTTAAGTGTTCACGTACCAGTTTTGTGAAAACGAAGCCCATGTTTTACAAAAATTATATTTGTGATTATCTGAATTAGGTGACTTGTGAATTAAAAAGAAACTCCGTTCTTAACACTTTATTTACAAGTGGTATGAGCAATAAATTTTTGATGATGGCAATTACCACACTTTCATTTAGCAAAGATATAAAAAAATAAAAAAATAAATAAATAAATAATAAAAAAAATAACCACCCCAATTTTGTACAAAGTTTAAATTGTAATATATACAGGTATCTTGTACGAAGAAAGTCACAATATTACTCAGATAAAACCTCTACCTAGTTTGTATAAGAAAGAGCAAGGCAGACTAAGGTCCCCCCTCTTCACATGAAAAGTGAAGATAACGAAGTGATCAATCTCATGACTCCTAAAAGCAATACAAAATAGAGAGTTGGGCAAACACGGACCCCTGGACTCACCAGAGGTGGGATCAGGTGTATAGGAGGAGTGAGTACCCTCTGTCGATCGGCACAACCGCCATGAGCCCTATATCTTGGTTAGGAAAACAGAGTTATCCGTAGTCAAATTCAGTGTGCCAAGAACGGCCTAACAATAGGTATGAAACAAGTCAGACAGCATTTGACCCATTGATTATTGATTCGTTACCTCGCATTAATTTGGGTTCGAGACGGAGCATATGATTGGTTTTTCAACCTGTAGCGTGGAGCCAATCAGAAAACGGTTTTTTAATAGGCCGATAACGTAACTAAACACACATAGCGACGGCAACACGGTGTAGAATTTGTGGCCAGATACCGTCGATTGATTTTGGGAAATTACTTTTCTTTCATGAATTATTTAAACGAGGTTTTACATGCTTTTTAATTATCTTTTCGTCAACAGACGCCATTTTTTGCTTTCTTTTTATGTTCTTAATCAAACTTGTATCCGAAACAAGGAATATCTTTGGCTGATTCAATTTTAGCGTATTGCATTATCCTCCGTCTCAAACCCATGTTTTGAATGGTGACTGATGTCAAGGGACAGTGCGAGGTAACGAATCAATAACCCTTGAATTGCAAAGACGTAGGCCCCCTCCCATGTGGCCCCCACTTTTCGATAAAAGACTTGCATATAAGACCGTGAAACCGAGTAAACAATTGTTTCACATTAATGAATATGACAAAAGCCACAGGATTGTCATTGCATTAGTATTACTTACAAAACCAGACCGAAAACTGTCAATATAGAGATCTGCTACATTCAGATAGAAAAAATGATATGGATCTTTATATGATTTTGCCAGAAATGAAATTTTGGATCAAAATTACTACTCTTCCTACATAGAAATTTGCAACAACGGATTGTTAGTTGCAAAAAATCAGAACAACTGCCAAGAACTGCATGGTTTCAAAGAATATTGTGATTAGTTTAAAATGAAATAAATTCTAGTAAATAAACAAATCAATTTTAATGTTTAACATAAAAGAAAACAAGAATCCTTACAACAGCTGGCAGGTATCCAGAACCATCACTCACTTACTCACTCACTGGATACTGTTAGTGATTGTTATCACATCAGTACCGCTATGGTATCCCTCCATGTCACACGGTCTTTGGCTATATTTTCGGCCTCCTGATATGTTAGACCCGCAGTTGTAAAGTTTCTTGCCAGCGTGTCTCGCCATCTCTGCCGTTGTCGTCCTTGTTTTCGTCTGCCTCCGACCGATGTAGGGTCCCACTCGTACATTCGCTTAGGGAATCTTTCGTCTCCCATCCTCGACATGTGACCAAACCATCTCAGCCGATTCCTCATGAGTAGTGTTGAGGCATATGGTTGATCTGTGAGCTCTCGAATGTCACTGTTGCGCCTTCGTTCCCACCATTTGGTCTTCAGGATAATTCTAAGACATCTGAAATCGAATGCGTCTAGTCGTTGCTCATGTTTCCTGGTTGTGGCCCATGTCTCAGATGCATACAGCAATGTTGGAATGACAACTCCATCTTTCTCACATGAAGTTGCCAAGAAAGGTAAATGTGTCCTGGTCAGACATGGTACTGAAATATTGTTTTTTTTTCAAATGTGGTAGCTAAGTTGTTGTCAGACTTTGTACCTGGGTTTTGGTCATACAGGGGATTGGTTCTGATCAAATGTGGAGACTCGGTTTTCGTCAAATGCCCCAGGTAGGGTTTGGTCAGATATGATGTTTGGTTTCTTGTCAGTCATAGAACCCCTTCCTTCATATGGTGTGGGACCTGAGTTTTTATCATGCAAAGTACATGTACCCTGGGTTTTTGTCAGACATAATATTTGGGTTCTTACCAGACAGGATACCAGATAAACTTTCTGTTAAAAAAATATTTCCATCAAGTAATAGTGGAAACCTCTCATCTATAAATGCACTTTCTGATTTGCTTATTGTTTGGAGTTCTTCAAAGGATTTACAGCCATGCAATGAATCGATCAGATCACTGAAATACTTCTTGCGAATATGCTGGTTCCTTTCCACAGTTTTAATCACAGGTTGTCTTTCATGATTATGATATTTTGCATCTATTTGATCTAAAGTGTCCCATTTCCTTCTCTCTTTGCCAAATCGCTCCTCATTCTCTTTTCTCTTCCCAGACAGTAGTTTGTTACTTTGACAAGAGGGCTGGTCAATATCACCACATGACTGATCTCCTTCTTGTTCTATTTCTTGATCCACTAGACGATGGTCATCTAAAATGGCAGTAATTTTCCACAAGTTTTAGTTAGTCTTTCATGATACTGTATTTTATAATATCAAATCTTTGAAGATATATATTTCACCATTTCATAAATAGAACTCCTCTAAGAATCTGTATACAAGTTGACCTACCAAAACCTGAACAGATGTCTAGATCATTACTTGAATGCTCTTCTTGCACAACCGGAGGTTTAATATCTTTGTTATTATTAAGAATCAATAAACACTTACTATAAATAAATCTATATACTACATTTGAATTTTATCTAATTTTCTTTCCTGATATTTTTTTTAATTTGATAAAGTTAGATAATTTTACATGCATGTTGTATTTTTTTCTCTTTAAATATACTGAAGGATACACTTCAGGCAAATTGTTTTCCATTCATCTACATACAACGTCTGTTCACATTTGTCTGGGTCCCCGTTGAGACATTCTTGACAGAAACAGGAGAGACGCCTTGTTTTCAGTATGTCATGACTGACGCCAACCACCGAATGCATCTTTTGAGTTCCAGAGACAGTCTTAACATTTATCTCAGGTCGCGGTCTTCTGATCTCTTCTGAATGAACAAAGAACATGTGTTGTCTTTTGTGAAGACACTTTCCCCTACCTCTGTCTCCTTTTCCAGGTTTTCTTTGCAGAGCGTGAAGAAAGCCAATGCATTTTCTTCAATCGCTTCATTATTTTTCATAGCTCTTGTGACTCTGGATTTAAGGACCCCTCCCTCTCCACCACACCTGCTTTTCCCGTGTCTAGACTCATAATAATCTCTTTGGATCGTAAAACCAAAGTCTGTAATGGCATTTGCAGTATCTGCAAACGAAATTTTGGACTTGTACTGAGATGTGCATCCATCGCGCATGATAATTGCTTTACTAATTCTAAGTCCTCTGCTTTCTTTTAAGTAAGAAAATATTTTCCCAAGGAAAGTATGAACTGCATGAGAGTCGTGGGTGAGATCATCACTAATGATATCACAATCCTCTTCAACAACGTCATCTTGACATTGTGGGCATTTATAATAAACTATTGCTGGGTGAATAGTTTTAGTAACACACTCTTTTGCCCAATGCGCAGACTGGACTTCATTTTGACAAGTGTAAGTGTAGTTCTCCGGGAAATCAATCGTTACTGCTACCGTGCTTGGAGGAAGATGGTTTCTTAACTCTGCAAACTGGGCAACCTGCCAATTTCCCTCAAACAAATACTTGATGAAAAATTATTTCGCCAGAACACTCCCGAATTAAGTCAGTTGTATTTCCTTTTAAATTTAAGTACTTAGTTGCTTCTTTTTTTTTTTTTTTTTTTTACTTCTTTCCTGTCTTTTTGCTTGTTGTTGTTTGCACTACCCATTTTCCCACTCCTTTTCCATTTCTAGAAACTCAGTTTTCAGCTTATTCCTCAGTTTCTCAATACCACATTTGGCACATGCTCTGTCAATACATTCTAAGTTGTGGAACTTTCCTGTTTTTTGTACATAGCTTCAGGTCTACTTTCTTGATTTTGTTTGCAATTTTGTTAATTTCTTGAGCTTCAAATTGGCATTCTCAAAATATTCACAAAGACATTGTAAAAATGTCCTATACTTTTGGGTTTTAACCTCTTTAGGCTTCAGTTTAGAGAACTTGTCAAGAGAAATCTTCTGATCTGGGTTAGCTTCCTTCCACATCTTAAAAGTCGTGTTGAGTGCACCCAACAACACTCTACTCTCATCACTGTCTTTCTTGAATAACTTCTTATTTGACAAATTAGTTGCAATCTGATCCTGTTGGAAGAATGCTTTTACAGATTTTTCTGTTGCTTCATCCAGACAGTCTTTTCTCTTCTTGTCTTCTTTTAGGCATCCTGAACTTAAGTTTCTGTGAATGCCTCAGTGCTGACCGTTTAGATTGTTCCATACATGTACTCCTTTTTATGTTTTTACTATTCTACCTATAAATGACTATCTAAACTAATTTTGCTCTTCCTCTTAAACTTTGATCAAATTCCCTGATGGCATTTATGTATATTTTGGCAGTTTTATTGACCATTAAACCCTTTTCTGCCAAAGCCTCCTTTTTATGAGGTGAACCGTTTTCCAAGAGTCCTTAACTATTTCAGCAAACTTTCTAGGAGATTTTGGTAATTTCCCCTTAATCGTATAAACTGTTTTCTTTAGAGCACTTGTTTTATATGGAGTTGAAGACATACTTGCTGTGCTGAGTTCTGTGTTTGGAGTTGCTGACAATGTGCATACTTTGATTTCAGATGTCTTTTTCTCTGCTCTCTTCATTTTCTTTCTTAATGCATCTTTTTCACGTATTCTTCTTTTCTTTTGGGAGGAAAGTTTTGCTCTGTATTTCTTTCTATATTCAGCATATTTCTTTTTCCTTTCTTCTTCCTTTTTAAATTCTTGACTATTCATTCTGACAGTATTCTGATTGGACCTAGCTTCTTGATCTTTTTTCCTCTGTCGATAAGCTCTCATTCTCTCTCTAGTTTTCTCTCTGTTTTTCTGTTTTTGGTCATCATTCCAACTCTCTCTGTATTTTCTCATTCTCTAATCATGATTAATTTTTAAGTTCACTTTCGGATATGTGTGGCCTCGCATGTTTCGTATTGCTGTGAGTTAACACGTACTGTTTATAAAATTAAGTATTTTCATGGTCTTCACAAATTCTTATTCATTCATCTGATTTTCATGCAAATGTAATCAAATATGAAATTTTAACAAAGCTACATCTTTTATCATGATTACATTAAATATAATGTATAAGCTTCATGGAATAGTAATATAACCATCCACATTTTCCAAAGTGTTGCAGTTTCTATATAATTGCAATTACCTATATCAAGTCACAGTTTTCTTAAAGATGTTTTGAAATTACAATTGTTAACACTTTGCAATTTTTAAGCAATCATTTCGTCAAAAATTGCAAAAATATTTGTCTCCTCCTTTATCGATCGTAACACAAACATGACACACCTGTGGACTTCCTAGATAGCCAACCAAATAAAATTGAAGGTTTCATTATTCTATAAAAATAATGGATGCTAAAAATAGACAATATTTGAAATATGACTCCCTCTCATAGTTTAACCTAATTCGGCTATTGATTTAAGAGTGAACATTTTCGCCGTGCTTCGATCTGTAAAACATCCCCCCAAGTGAAGCAATAAAAGTTAAATTTTGGTATAAATTTGCTAAATGACAATTTATAGTACCTCTAAAAAGGAATTTGTGTTTTACGGGGGATGGGTTAAAAATATTTCCCGTTTTCCATTGATTTCCAATCTGACTAAAGTACAGACATATATTATTATTATATATATAATAATATAGGTCTGTACTTTAGTCAGATTGATTGATTTCTAAAGTAAAATACGTTAATTTAACCCAAATTATAGAGTTATCTCTCTTCATTTTGTCAAATAAATAAACTTTTATAACAATTCATACAAATATCTATATTGACAGAAAAAATCATTTAAAAACGATAACTTTTAAAAATTGACCAGACGATAAGCGGCGAAACAATAGTATCGTTCGCATTGTCAGCTGTTATTCTGTACAGTACAACGCACAAGAGCACAGTTCACTCTGCTGTCTTTTACCATCAAAAAGACGACGTTGGAGACGGACAGGCCATGTAGTGAGACGTGAGGCACGAAACATCACCAAAAGTAGCACTCACATGGAGACCTGAAGAGAGACGGAGCACGTAAAACACGGAGGCAGAGAGATAGAGAACAGAACTTGGATGATCATGATTTGATTTGAACATATTTTATTGTACGTGTATAAATATACGAAGGGATTGGTTACAAGTTCGAAATCATGGAACAGAGCTGATCATGCGCCGGAAAAGACAGGGTAGAGGAAAATGCAGTTGTGTGGCTTCATGCATTTTGAGGGCACAGATACGTAGGCACAAGTAAGTAACCCCCATTAGATGGGGAACATGGACAAAAAGTAGACAGATACAAGAGTCACACTCTGTATAGATATGTTGTGTATAAGCACCTGGTATGAACGGTTTTGATGCATTATGTAAGATATTTCCTCGTTGGATGACTCAAAAGCCAACACATGTTTAACGAGTAAACATGTACAGCTTGCACAAGTGTGTTATAAACTTCTCCTGCCTAACGTCGTTATGTGTCGATTTGTTTAAATAACCTGATTCAATTGACTTCTCCAAACGATCGTGCAGTTATATACATGTACATGTGTGCCGCAGAAAAAAAAATCTTCGGTTCACCACAGCTATTGTATCACGCCCGTTGTTCTGTTTTAATTTGCATGCATGTACACTGTATGCTGATATCTACTTTAGATATGATTGTATTTCATTCAGATATAAACTTCCTTTTTGGTTCAATTTTATCAGTTTAATCTTTTATGGCTCGGGGAATGCAATAAGCTGAGATATATAAAGAACACTCTAAATTACTTCCGCCTCCAGGAGACAACCCTTTCACACGGAACACGACAGTGACTTGGTAAGAGTGTTGATTTGAACTTATCTCTGAGACTTCGAGCTTATTGTTTCCTAACATATTTGGTTTTGTTTTAAGAATTGAAAGAACCGGTGGTTTGTTTGTTTTTTATCTAATAACAAGGCTGAAACATTATCTATCAATGAAAGATTTTGTAAACGTTTTATTCATTTGCCTAGCATACTTTAACCTACATGTATAGATCTAACTAAGTTAAAAGCTTGGGGTTACTTATAGGAATATTATTTATCTGTTCATCCCTCGTGTTCGGGTCGTGTTAATTAGCACAGTCACAGAAACCACCGATCATTAAGGGTGTTCAGATTACGGGTAACGGTGTTATCTTATATTCATACATGTACTTTAAAGGGCAGATTTCTGGTCCGTCTGTGATTTCTTTTTTGTGTATCAGTTTAAAAAAAAAATGAAATGATTTTCATGGTGCACACACTTGTTTGAATGGTCTAAAATTCCAGTTGACAAGACGACTGGTAGAATTCGCAAATTAGCGCCCCTTTGCTTTACCATAATTTGTGACTTCTTATATTCATCCTATTTTGCCCTACTAATTTGTGACAATCAAAATGTGTTCATGTGTATGACTTAGTTGGGATATTTTGTGCACAATCACCCAAATCGGTGCTGGTATTGTGTATTTGGCAATGCATCAAATCGGGGTGTAATTTACAATTCAAAACTGAAACTTCGGTTTTTCTTATAGTCTAGTAAGTAGTGAAAATATACAAGTATTTTTACTTTATTACAAATGACTGATTGAGTGGCATTTCAATGTAGAAAGTGAAAGTATACTAGTGTCTCTTTTCTTCCGAGAAGTACTTTTAGTCCACTTCTTTCTTGGTACATTTATATTTATAATATTATCACGTGCATCCCTTTACTTCCGAGTAGCACGTAACGTACCTTTGTACATATATAGTCCAGTCATTCTAGCCAAAAATATAGCGTAACCTCAAACTAATTGCAACAGAAATGTTTTTTGTTTTCAAACGGTGAGTCAAGGGATGCTCTAGCATATGTAAAAAATCAAGAGCACAAAACAAAGGGGAAACGTGTATTTTGGGTGCAAAATCGTACATTTTGATAAAAAAAAAAAATCACCGAAAACCGGGATTTATCATTTATCTTCACACATGAAAGAGATAAAAGAAACATAATTACTATAATCATCGGGAACGGTGTTAACATTCACAAACTGCTTTATTCATACCAAAATTTGAAATGAATGATTTTTTATGAAGCGGAAAGCCTTATTTTGGAAAAAAATCGATGAAAATGAGAAGAGTTAATATGAAACTCGTAAACATTGATTCTGGCACAAAATGAGATACTTTTTATATGAGACAGTTAAAGAAGTGATAATTAATTCATAAAAATTATTTAACAGTTTAATATTTTAAAATCATGAGTGTATCGGTGGCGGATTTAAGGAGGCGCAGCCCCCCCCCCTCCCCCTCTAAAATTTTCAAAATTAAGGTAAATCATGGTCTTTTGTTTAAAAAATTGTAAAAGATAAAAGAAGCAATAATTTTTCCCACTCGGAGAAATAAATGACAAAATGTTTTGATTTATTTAATTACTTTTATTGGGAGAACTTGCACGCCCCCCACCCAACACCCCCCCCCCCAAAAAAAAACCCCTTAAAATTGGCGTCATTTTATTAATTTCACTTTTATCCAAAATGACAGAAAATAGTAAAAATAACTACTTAGGAGACATATTTCAAGCCCTATGAAATCTGTAAAATCCATGCAGGAATTCAAGGCGGCCCCCAGCCTCATAAACTTGCGCCCCCTCCCCGCCTAGTCGCAATTACTTGATCCGCCCCTGTGTACGATCCCGTAATCGTGTTTGCTCTGTTCGTTTGTTTGTCAGTCCGCAAAATGTTTAACTTTGGCCATAACATTTGAATGGTAAATGACAGTATTTTCATATTTAATATGTGTATTCTTTGTGACAAAACCTTTAGATGGTACCAAACATTTTGACATTGTGACCTTGATGATTGACCTACTTTTCGTGACCTTGGAAAAAAACTTGCTTAGGGTGTTGGGATTTGCTTACGAGTTAGAAAATTCACGCTACATGTTTAGTGATAAATTGAATCGGGTGCATACAAATTAGCCGGGACGATGGTATTGTTTTTTACCATTCCTCATTTCTTTCTCTACAAATATCTATAAGTTTCTTTGAGAAATCTACAGTTTGGATATAGAAAAGCCATTAACGCCACGTTTCCTATTAGAAAATTTGCACAAAATATATAGTTCGTGTCGAAGTAAAAAGTAGGTGTTGTTGAGCGAAGACCGCGACTTGATCATTCATGATTAAGACTTGTAGATTTCCTTTAAAAAAATATTATTGTGTTGGGATTAGTGTAGTCACGGAGACATTTTTGATGCACTCATTTGCCACGCATTGTTACAACAAGTCAGTAATTATAATGACATACATTATATCGTATAAATGCGAATTCAAAAACACCCGATCCATCGGATCTATATGTCACTGTGATAAAGAAATAATAGCAATACAAAGACAATAATTACGCATAGTGTTTTCTGTAAATCAAAGAATATTTGTAAATATAAGCGGAATGTATAAACTGGGTGGTTTGCCGAGGGAAATTTGTTAATAAAAAATAATACAATCTTAGTTGACATACACAATGTGGGGTACAAGTAGTAATAAATCTGTTCTGAGATTTAAGTATTAGTATGCAGTACAAGGTAGTAAAACGTGACTCATCTTCTACACAATCTATTAAAAGTGATTGATTGTATATTGTTTAACGTCCCTCTCGAGAATATTTCATTCATATGGAGACATCACCATTGCTGGTGAAGGACTGCAAAATTTAGGCCTATATACTCGGCGCTTGTGGCCTTTGAGCATGGAGGGATCTTTATCATGCCACACCTGCTGTAACACGGGGCCTCAATTTTTTCGGTCTCATCCGAAGGGCCGCCCCATTTATTCCCCCACGGAAACACAATCTAAAGAACACAGTGTACATATTCTGTCTTCTAATTCTTCTCCTTTGTATCGCCCCGTTTCTATTCTAATTGGAAGTATACCACATCTTCATAGTGCAAGTCAAGATCTTAGATATTTTGGAATGCTCATTGAAAATTAATTTTCGGTTCTAAAATTTGTTTTAATATTTTGATATAAACATAACTTAATAGTTGATTTACTTTTACATGTACTAGCCACTACTTCTTATAGTTATGAAGCAACTTGTTCTGAAATCACCAGTGTCACACAATAGTAACCTATTATATATTTTCTTTATAATTTAAAGATTCAGATAATGACTTCATTTGTGATGTCCAGTTAGACTTATTATATTGATTCACACATGTTTAGTAATATTGTCCATTGATAGTAGACAATTCCAGTATCGTATAGTTTATACATTGTCAGTGGTAAGGAATCTTCCATCCGAATTCGCCATACATGTAGTGCAGGTAAAGGAATGAATCTGTGATAATGACGAAGTTCGCGATTCTGAACCATCTCAATGTTGTGGTAGTTTCAGAGACCCCATACTACACTACAATAGTTCAAAACGAGCTACACAAATTAAGAAAAGTTTTTCGAAAGTTGAAATTCCTAGGTCTTTGTAAAAAGGAATTTTCGAGACAATGGAGTCATTTCTGACGGCACTCGTCCTGTTCACACTTATGCTCCCTTTTCCCCTTAGTAACACAATATATCCTGGTGTCACCGGTTTTCGATAGTGCAGTACTATTTTTATATATTTAATATATTCAGCAATTATTTCTCACCTGAATTTTATCTGTTCTAATCAATTAACTCTATCTAATGAATATATGCTGTTTTTTTGTTTAAAACTATCAAAATCCAGGTAGCATTTCAACTTTCGTTAGATCCGCCATAATCAAATTTGTTTTGACTGACGTCACCTATTTTCGATAGTAAGTATGGCGCGCTGTTAGTGTTAAAACAACATTAAATAGAATGATTCTTTTATTCTTATTTTTTCGACCAAATTGATTACATTAAATAATGAACAAATAAAGCAACTTCAAACAATTTTAAATAGTGGTGAAGGTCCTGAAGACACACACCCAATGTTATTACGCCCATTTATCATATTTTAAAGTTGTCTAGGGGACTTGGAAACATTTGGCAGTAACAATTCAGCATGGACACTCATTCCATATTTTATCGACTGGAAAGCATTGCCCAAGGCCTCTGGATCATCATTCTTATAATTTCCTCTCTGGATGGAAAATATCTGCAAAGAAATAAACAAGAAATCAATAAAAACAAATTTTAAAACAGAGAATTTTTTAAAAAACGTATGGTAATATGACTATAATGCGTTTCCATACTGTTCTCTTGAACCGATAGTTCACCCAAAGAGAGGCTTATCTATTTTTAAAACACAGCATTGAGTTTATTATCAGACGACAGCATAGGTGAAGAGGACGCTGTTTTCGACGGAAAATAATCAGATTTTCATTGTGGTTTTTTTGGCATTGGGAAAAATGGCGTTTTCAGAATAGATGCACACAGAATTGTAGTCTTACCTCTTTGAAAAGCGTAATTCTCGATCTTTTTGGCTATCTGACACTTCTTGTTACTGACGCTGTTTTTGGGAAAAACATTCCGAAAAATGACATTACAATTATCGAATGATCGTTAAAAATAATAACCTATCGAAATTAGGATACTATCGAAAATAGGTAACGGCACAATATTGACTATCACCAAGAGATGTAATTGCAAATTCAAGTGTTCTATCACTACCTGAAAATCAAAAAGTCGATGCAATTCACTTGTGAGGGGCAAATGTCCAATGCTTGAAAAACATTTGATTTTACTAAATCATCTGGAAATTATTCTCATGTATGTACAATTAGAAGCTAAGTTCAGGGCCGCTCGTGTCATGGCCGCATCAAACCTAAGATGCGATTTCTCTTTCACCAAACGCTCGACATTTCGAAGTGAAAATCACGGGTCTTTCGAATATGACCTTAAAAACGGAGATCCCGTGTCGCGACAGACGTTGGCACGTTAAAGAATCATTACAAGTGGTATTTCACCTACAATTACAAACAAACAAACAACCAAACATTACATAAACGTTTGAAGGAATATTAATTGATAAGAGGTACGTTTTTGTTGTTCTTATGTTTTTGCGACATTTAACGCTAAACATTATCAACTAATGGCAAAAACTGCTTTCCATACTTTTTTGTTTGTTGTTAGCGAGAGCTTTCATATTGATATGATATTTTTGTTTTCGAGAGAAGTTAGACTCCAATACTTTATATTTTTCAAATTGTAGTTCTTTGATTATATGATCACTTGGTTTTAGATGTTTTGGAACCTATGTCTGTAAGAATCAGACATAATATGGATAGTATACACAGAATATCGTATAACGTTGAACTTCATTACAAAGTCAATTTCTTTTCGTATGAAAATGTAATTAGTGGTAAAAAATTAGCACATGCCTGAAACAAACTAGCATTTTAGAGGATAAAATTGACTTACATGTAGCAGTATATATGCAGTACTACAAAGAGCGTCTACATAACTTCAATTATCTCCCTTGTAAACTCTTCTGCGTCTATGGAAGCCATGCCGTTACAAAGTTTATGCTATGAAAATGTACTAATTTAAATTAGCAAATCGACGACTTTCCCCTCTCTCGATTTTTTTAATATGATCATTATAAGCATATTCTACTACAAGTTTCACAAAAACCATTTCTGTTGCAATTAGTTTGAGGTAAAACAGTAGAATGACTGGACTAATAAGTGGGGCTGGACTATGGTGTGTAAAACGTTGCAATCTTGATTTATATTCGATAAGTTTGTTATTCATATGCGAAAATCTTGATTTTTTTTATATTTAATAATCTTGATATTTAAATGCGGAAATCTTGATTTATATGCTATAAATCTTAATTTACATTCGATAATCTATTTATATTTGATAATCTTGTTATTTATATTTGATGATCTTGTTATTTATATCTGATGATCTTGTTACATGTATTTATATTCGATAATCTTGTTTATATTTGATGATCTTGTTATTTATATTCGATAATCTTGTTATATTTGTGGTTGATAATCTTGAAGTTCATAATTCTATGATTTTTACGTACACAGGAGGGCAATAGACTGTGAAAGAGAGATTTGTCGTGTTAAGTTTCATTGCTAAAGCTCAAATAGTGTAGGAGATCCTTACAAACCACTGTACGTGTTACAGACGGAAGGACCCAAAATTGATATATTCCTCTTTCGGTAACGTGGCTTGTTACAAACATTAGAACTTTTAAAATGTTTTTATCATTTTAGAGAGTGTTGGGGAATTAAAAAAAACCCAGAACAAAACACATGTACCAAGGTCATATACATGTAAAACCCATTCGACATTCCACAATTATATCAGTCCATTCGTTTCACATTGTTTTGCATTGTTGGGGTTTTTCTTCTTCAGTTGACTATGGAGTTTACCAACTGTCTGTTTAACCAAGCAGATGAGGTAAGTCTTCCGGAGTTTTACCAAAAATACCGGAAGAGCTTACCAATGCTGGTGGTAGTGGTAGGGGGACACAATGGATCGAGCGACTTTGACGATACCCCGAGTGACACCGTAAGTTTAATCTATATACATGTAATAGTATCGGTAAGCCCCAAATGTCAACCTCAAGTCTGAACAATTCTATCAATACATGTAAATATGCCTATATTATTTCGGTACCCTAAATGGTTGAACATCGGTCGGTAATTCAAAGATGATGAATAATTTCTTTAAAATGGAAGGCTATAAAGTTTCCTATATATTTTAAGATTAGAATAGTTGATAAAAGTGTTCATTGTGCAGTGTAAATGCCCAATGGCCGGAAACTGGGTGATTGCAGTTTGACATTCGTACTGAAATTTGATTTTTTAAAATATTTTCAAGATTTCGATGTTCCATTTTTAAACAATGGTATTAAAACATTTACATTGTATACGTTTTGACAATGGGTCAAAGAAATGTATTTTCATTTCATTTGGGAAGCAACTCTGTACTGTACAATCTTATTTTTCAAATCCTCTGCAGATTATCCGATACGGCAAATTCCACGGTGTCAAAAGAGGCCTAGCACAAGATCCCAAGACTAAAACCAATTACATTAGCATTCCCGTTAAGTCCAAGCATAAATTCAACGTCATCAGATCACACTGCAGCAAGAAAGGTAATTGATATAACAAATTCATCTTTAAATGAGTATTACAAAAACAAAATAGTCCCAGGACAAGGGATGACTAAACCAGGTAAACAAAGAATATAACATCAGGCTTCACAAAACAACAAAGAATATAACATCAGGCTTCACAAAACAACAAAGAATATAACATCAGGCTTCACAAAACAACAAACAATGTGACATTAGGCTTCACAAAACAACAAAGAATATAACATCAGGCTTCACAAAACAACAAAGAATATAACATCAGGCTTCATTAAACAACAAACAATGTGGCATTAGGCTTCACAAAATAACAAAGAATATGATATTAGGCTTCATTAAACAACAAACAATGTGATATTAGGCTTCACAAAACAACAAACAATGTGACATTAGGCTTCATTAAATAACAAACAATCTGGCATTAGGCTTCATTAAATAACAAACAATGTGGCATTAGGCTTCACAAAATAGAAGACAAATCGTGTAGAGTTAAGCTGCACAGAACAACAGACAAATAAGAAATGTAGCATTAGTCTTCACAAAACAACAAAGAATATATGGACTTAGGTTTCTAAGGACAAACAAAGAATATAACGTTGGGATTCACATAACAAGACAAGCATTTTTTGTATTAGGCTTCACAAACAAGAAATATGGTATTTTAAAATTAGTCTTTACAAAATAACATACAAACAAGGAATTTGACTTTTAAAAAAACAAGGTATGTGACAATAGGCTTCACTCAACGAATTCGATATTTAGGCGGTGGCCGTTTTACAATCTCCCTTTTAAAAATGTTTGTACACATGTTTCAATTATGATAATTAAATTTTATAGTATTTCCTCCATATCAAAACCGGAAGTTTCGAGATGCGTTATAATTGTTTAACGATTTCTCTGTCAACATTTCCCTCTCGAATGTTAATACTTTCAGCTGATCGTACTCTGGATGAAATTTTGGATAGTAACCCATTACCTGTCCTGGTACAGTTCTCAGAGGATCAGGAAATTCCCCCGGAGGGGAGGAACCGGGAAGGAAAGCCATTCCAGTTCCTTATTACGCATATTTATGAAGAGATATTTATACAAGGAAATTTTATCACGGATGGTAAATCATCATTCCTCCAAATTTTGATTCGTTATCAGCATTGTACTATTAAAAGCCAGAGAAGGTAAAAACTTATTGATATTCAGCTCACCTGAGCTGAAATTATTCTAACTATATATTGTCCGTCTATCTGTCCCTGTGAACATTTTCGACTTCTCAAGAACGCTTGGCCAATTTTACTGTGCATTTCCAATAAATGTGAACGACTCAGCTTCTCAAGTTCGTTTTCCGTCCCAGATAGTTGATATCATACCCCCTCCCATACCTATTGATACTGCGATGGATTATAAGTATAGCACGCCGTTTTTCCCCCATTTATTCCTCTTTAAAAGATAAAATTTATAAGGTATATCATAAAAGTTATATCTTCTAAAGCTTACGATATATCTTGTATCTTTTATAAGATATCTTATATTTTTTTCTTTATAAGATATCCCATTACTTATATACATGTAGTATATAAGATAAACTTTACAAGACATTTTATTAACATAATCTCAAATCCCCGTTGTCAAATCAAAACCGATATTGAATCTCACGCTACGTACGGTGCAACTTACATTGAAATCAAATAAACACGGGAATACACCTATTTTCCGTTCAGGGAGAAGTGAAACTTAACACTTGTTAAGCACAAGGTAATATAATGCCAAATACTTGGGAACGCCTACCTATAATTTAACCGACCAATCAAAAGCGCTCTTTAAAATCACTCGGGGACTTTCCTATGAACTATTTGGAGCACGTCATATACTTGCCAATAGGTTTCGTTCACACTTACTCTAAATCCACAATAATCAAACTTGGAGCAAATAATCCTTCGGTAAACGGGGTTAAATTTTGTTCAAAGGAAGGGTCATGCGCCCTTCAAAGGGGAGATAACCTAGAAAATACAAAATTAAAGTGGGTCATTTAAGTCTTCTCAATAACAACTTGGCCAGAAAAGTTGAAACTTACATGAAATATTTTTGACAGTGCAGATTCAAGTTTGTTCAAATCGTGGCCTCAGGAGGTCCCCTATTCTGACCCCACCATACCTCCTGAGGCCACGATTTGAACAAACACCCCCCCCCCCCCCCCGATACTAAAGTGGGAGGGGGACATGCGGGTTTCGTCCTCTCTGCCGATCTTGCTCATAACTGTTGAATGATGCGTGATGGGGCTCTCATATTTCACCTGTGTATTGATTGTTATAAGACCTTTGTTCCGGTACCAACATTTTCACCTTGTGACGTTGACCTTGGAGTTTGCCCTGCTTTTAAGAACACCTAATCTAGACAATATATCCTGATCTATCGAAGGTAAGGCTTTGATATTTTGTATATAGATTTCTTGTGGCAAGACCTTACATTTCGTTCCATGACCTCTGAATTTGACCATGAAGTTGGACCCAAATTTCAAAACTTTAACCTTGCTCATTACTTTGGAATTGATATATCTTTCATGTTTTATGTATACATTCCTTGTGACAATCTTTTCTTTCGGTACCAAAGTTTTTGACCATGTGACTTTGACCTACTTTTAAGAACACTTAACTTAGGCAATACAATGAATCCCCGTGCACTGTTTAAGATAGAGCTTTAGTATTTTATATGTAGATTCCTTAATACAAGACCTTCAATTTCATACCATTACCGTTGACCTTGTATCACGGTATTGCTGTGATCTTTGGAGCTAGTTGGGGCCACAATATGGGGATCTTTTTTCTCTCTCACTGGAATAAAGATACATGTAGGTGAACGATGTGGTCCATGGGCCTCTTGTTTCTAATATTACTTTATACATGTAATTCATTTTGAAAATTACACCTCTATTCAAAATTCAACTAAAAATCCCACCTCAGTACCTAATGGGAAAGCATTTCCTTCTTTAGGCAAGATCACTAAACATCCGTCAAGTTTTAGCCTTTGTCCACTCATCACTGTGGCCCCTGTCAAAGGTTTTACTGACCGCACACAGAAGGAGTTCGACAAGTATCTGAAGAAGCTGGAGACTTACGTCAACAAAAACACGGTTTTCTCCGAAAGCCAATGCAACTTGGGTAATTGTTTTATTCAGTACTTTTCTGGAATTGGATAATTTTATGAGAGTACACGTAGGTTCCCGATCATTTGTATTAATTGAAAATGGTGCTGCCTTTAATGTTGATTTTGTCACAGCCATCAAGGTGCTAAAACCAGATGCAGATGAATTAAAAGAGGTTCTTCATTCGACGAAAACCGAGGACACGACAAGCCAGCCTCCTCCTCCGCCGCCTGTTAGAGGGAAATCGCTCAGGGAATCGGGAAACACCAACGATGATGATGATGGTGAAGAATATGTGTTCATGGAACAACCAGTGGAGGATATCGATACTTACCAGGTGGCATCAGACGAAACGCCTAATTATGTCAATGATAAACTATGTCAAGTGAAACCACTTTCCTTTACCAAGGAAGACGGTGATAACTCGGAAGGTGAATTATATGAACCTATGGAGGAACTGGTTGAAAGTGTATCAAGTCCAACTGGGGTCCACAAACCAGAGATTACTACTCCACCTAGACCAGCCGCAAAGACGAATGTACCTTCACTTCAAAACTCATCCCAAACCACAAAGGTACCAGCGCCGCTTCCCCGTGAAAAGAAACACTCAGCCTCCATTTCCAATGAAGATTGTCAAAAACCCTCCGTGGAAAAAAGCACAGGTTCGAAGATTAAGGAAAAGAGCTCTTTTGATATTGCAGAAAAAAGTATACAAGACATTGTAGAGGTTTTATCTCTTTTGCGCCTACACAAATATGCTGCAAGGTTCAAAGAAGAAATGGTCGATGGGGAACTACTAGCAGAGCTTTCTGTTGAAGATTTGCAAAGCGAGTTTAAATTTTCAAAACTGGAAGCTATGCGTTTGTATAAGTATATTGAGAAAGGCCATATTCCAAAATAGTAAACAAGTTTCAATACGAGGTGTACCTGTTAACCTACAACAAGCAGTGATGAAACAAGCACTCAGAAAACTGGATCTTGCACAATAAATGTAACAAGTTAAAAAAAGAAAGCAGATCAAAACTGATCGAACTTATCTGTATGAATTAATGTAAATTGTCATAACTTTATAAAGTGAGACGGAGATATATTATGTGAATTCTTTTAACTTTTTATGGCCTATATTAATTGCATTTCATTTCATTTTTTAGATGAAGCCACTGAGTGATATTACATGTAATCAATAAATAATCTTGAAAAATACAAAATTTTGACTGACTACATGTGTCATACATATTTGTCGTGATGACGTCATTATTTTAAACTAATGATCCGTGAAACTGAGACTAACTGGCCTCGTATATGAAACAATAACACGTGGTTTGCGACGATGGGCCTCGTAGGGCGGGTATATTTCTAAACATGTGATCATACCCTTTTACCCACTTAAAACATGCTATTCTTTTACTCTGTTGACTATTCAATAATGACGCCATTGAAAATATGTGATTTCCTAATTTGTTACACTTTGAGCAAATGATGGTATTTCATGTCGGATTTTGGCCAAGAAAATCAAATTCATGTACATGTGATCAGATACTGTTTACAGATATATACTGCGAAAATTATAAAGTTGCTGAATACGTGAAAATAGTGTCAGATAATGTCAACTGTCTATCAATGTACATAATATATTACGAGGAGGCTACAATTCCTTAGGATCTCCGTAATGGTCCAAATGCGGGAGTGATTCACTCCCGCAACATTTGCGCTCATTCTAAACATTTCCTGACTTTCTTTACGTAAATAAAATGATATTCTATGTTTCTTAGCCAATATATAAATTTACAACCTGCAACTTAAGATTTGTGAGGCTTTATTCTACCGTTTTCAACAATTTCGATAAATTCCAATTTCTCCATTCATATTTGTGCGCCATGTTTGATGTACTGAAGTTTCAACTTCCGATTGTCAAGTCATTTGCATATGCCATATAAGGTAGTATTTACATCAATGGACAAGTATGGAGGCGAAAGCTATTTCGTCGGTATTGAAAAGGTTTGAATTTAATATCAAGTTAAAAACCGAACAGCAGAGTATAAATTCTTTCTGCAACAATATGATTTTCCTTTCTTTGTCGAAGTGGCTCGAGTAACTACATTTTCGCGCTGATTGTCAATGTTTAGGTTTTTCATTAGATCCACCTACGAGATCTCGCGATAACAAGCATGGCGGAGCAGACGAAGAATTTTGCATGCTGTACATTATATTTAATGAAAAACACCTTTATTAGACATGCCCGAGCACAAAGTTGGCACTCCTTTTGGTGTAAACAATATTTGGGACTATAACACAGAGTTTATTATCGGTTATTCATAAAATTATTTTGCACCATTACGGAAATCCTATGGAATTGTAGCCCTATCCTAAAAACGTCAGAATAAAAAAAAAATTGGATAGGGCTACATTATTGCAGCTAGTATTAGTAATGTACCGAAGAGTCCTTTAAAGAAACCTTTATCCTTCTACATTATTAATATATAGAGAAAATGTTATATGTTGGATAAAGTCCTCAAACTGTCCATTCTGTGAGAAAAAACTTCGGGCCTCACGCAGTTCTTTCTCTCACAGAGTGGACAGTTTGAGGACTTTATCCTTTACAGAAAGGTGAATTTATATGACTGATTTAGAAGGATGGGTGCACCAGAGATTGTCTGGTAGTTCAGCAATAAAACATCCAATGGGTCGCGGGAGAGAACTTCGAGTTTAAGTCTGATCGATTGTTACAAATTTAAACCATGTATACATGCTAGATTTTTCATACTATACTGTAATTAGATATTTTAACCAAACAAATTTACTCATGAGTGTGTCTTATTCTGTCCTTGACTCGAAAAAGTGATCTATCTCATAACTCCTAAAAAGAATACAAAATTGAAAGGAGAGCCCCTGGGTATACCAGAGGTGGAATCGGGTGTCTAGGAGGAGTAAGCATCCCCTGTTGACCAGTCACATCCGCCGTGAGCCCTATATCTTGATCAGGTACACGGGGTAATCCGCATGTAGTGAAATCAAGCATGTTGCAACATCTGGAAGGTTGTATAATGTCGAAGAAAGAGTCAATAGGTTTTTTTTGTTAAGTTCGTAAATCCGTCACACCGAAGTTCAGCTTGGCACGCCAACAGGTACCAAGCACAACACCCCACAGGATTATTAGGGCCCCGCCAACAGGTACCAAACACCCCACCCCACAGGATTATTAGGGCCCCGCCAACAGGTACCAAGCACAACAACCCACAGGATTATTAAGACTCCGCCAACAGGTACCAAACACAACCCACAGTGTTATTAGGATCCCGCCACGATATTGTCTCCCTGCAGCTACCGCATTGAAAAGGGGTATAGCGCACTTGGAATGCAATTTCGCCTACATAAATACCTTTTTCTTAAATATCATTTTTACAAATATTCTGCTATACAATGTCAGTTTATACTTGTGTGTACCCAAATTACTTAACAAAGATATCTATATGTTGATAGTATCTTTATTTGATAAGCATAAACATCACCGTGATTATATAGTAGATGTAACATAATGGGCATAAAAATTTGCAAACTGTTGCAAAAGGCCACCCTAAACCAGAAATAAAACACTGAAATTGTTTTACTTGAGTATGACTGTACATAAGTTCGTTTGAGGAAATTTGGTTTAAGGTGACCCTCTTGTTGAAAATGGATAAAATATATATTTAAAAAATCGTTCTCAAAATTTACCTCGAGATTTAACAGCCTGTCAAACATTAAACTTACATGCCTGGGTGGCCTAGTGGTTTAGGTGCTCGGTAATCTTACAATTAAACTATACATCATTCCGAGTTAAAGTCCAATATTTTTCCTTTTCATTTTTTGGGGGTTGTTTCCTTGAGGGGGCGGGGGGGGGGGGGGTTTAAATGTGATACATATATTATAACAAATATTAGTAATTTTCATCATAACTTCTATTATTTGCAAGTTACGACTTCAAGGGAATTTATTCCGAGATCACTGTAGTTCCGTTTGTTTACACTAACATGTTCCTGTGTGCACAGGATTTTCAAACCGTAATGTGGCTGACAAAAATCTAAACAAATATTACAAGAAAAAGGACACGATTCTGTAATAAGTAAAAATAGGCCAAGGGAGGAAAAGAACTGCTATACGGTTTGACTTCTCAAAAGTAAATATAAAAACTCATGTAGCAACTGTCATATGATATTTAGGCAAAGCTAAACACTCGAATTATCAACCAAAGGCAAATGAACTGATGACATTTATTAAAGGCGCTGCGCATGCAGTCATGTCAGAAAAAGACAATGAGTTAAGCAATGCCATATGTAAAAGGGTTGTTGTGTAATATGAATGCACCTATGAAAATATTGTACTGTTCATGATTCCAAATAGGAAAATGGTTTATTAATTAAAGAACGACTCATATAAATGTCAGTAATGCTAAACTGCGGCATTTATCTTGGTTAACGAAACATCAAAAACGTTGGCCTTATATTTAAATATGACACGCCAGTCTATTATTGGAAACCGGTGTTTTCCATTTAAATTTCTGAATCGGCCATTTCGTCAGCAAATGCGCTATACCTCTTTATACATGAACTTATATCAATGAGTTACACTTTGTTAGCTATGCACTTCACAATTTGACTAAAGTACAGACCTATATTATATATATATGTCTGTACGTTAGTCAGATTGTGTACTTCAGTACGTAATACGGGGACCTTTAAATTTGTGATGCTTGAGATAATAATAACGTTAAACAATATTCAATCAATCCTAAGCAGACATTTACCTATAAATATAACCAATGGACTGTAAAATATAATAAAACAGTTTATATGGTTATTTTAAAAACAATTTCTCAACAAGTTAATGTAAAATTATTGTGAGGACTGAATATGCAAATTGCTCTTGTGGTGTGATTTTACGTCCTGTCGAGAATTTTTCACTCACATTAAAACATCACCAGGTATAGGCGAAGAAGCACAAATTCAGACCTTTGTTAACCAATAAAAGGGGCATAACTCCCAGAAAAATTATTGAATCAGAATTTCCAGGGAATATGCACATCCTTATCAACTACAAAATCTCACGAAATTTTGTTGAGCGGTTTCAGAGGAGTTGCGCTGATAAGAAAGGGACTGACGGACGGGTCAAAAACATTATACCTTCCGCAACTTCCTTGCGTGGAGTATAATAAATTCAGATACCCAAATTAAGGCATTGTAGAGAAGAGTCCATTCGGCATCAAGTCCCATATATCTCGTCAAAATCATTCTCACCTTTCTAAATCAGATAATGGTGAAAAAAGTCAGGAAAACAAAAAGTTCATTCCACCATGAAACTAAATTTGACAATTTTTCTTACAATTGTTTGAATACGTCAACCATAATGAATGTACAAAGGTAACCACATATCACATTTCAGATTCCTAAGTTCAAGTCTGTACATGTACAAAGGTAACCACATATCAAATTTCAGATTCCTAAGTTCAAGTCTGTACATGTACAAAGGTAACCACATATCAAATTTCAGATTCCTAAGTTCAAGTCTGAAAAACTATTCTCAGCACGAAGTCCCATCAACTTCGTAAAAATCGCCCAACTGTGACGAAACTTAAACTTGATTTGTAAACATATAGTACAAATTTCAGCTTCAACAAACCATGATGGAAAAAAGTGCGGAAAACCAAGTGGAACTATATTTGGCACAAAATTTGAAACTAATGTTTCAATTTAAGAAATTTCTGCTTGGTGAAAATCAAAAAGCCCACCTGCCTTACGGTCACCTGAATATTAGTTAAAAGTATCAAGGGTCCAAAAATCTAGAAAAAAAATTCCTGTTCTAAATTTCTAAACTAAATTCTAATATTCTGCAATAGTATAATTTAACAAGAGTACCGCAAACAGTACAACATACACCCGTTAGACCTTCAGTGCAATATCTGTATCCATGACAAGAAAAAATCCAGAAAACTATTTGACCTACTTTTAGCCCTAAAGTAGGTCATAGTGCATCAATCAAGTTGAAATGTGAACTGATTATGTAGTTCTCTGAGACAGAGGTTCTGATAAAATTTCAGTGCAAAACCTGTATTCATAACGAAAAAATTCTGGAAAATGAAAACTAAAATTTTTCTACCAAGTGATACTACGACCTTGACTTTTGACCTTGAACAATAGGTATCTTCTACTTGGCATAAGGTGCATGGGTACCAAGTTTGACAATCCTAGCCCCAACAGTTTGGCCTGTATCCTACCTACAAGAATTTCATTAACTGATATAACAAATACCTTTGACCCTGAGAAGCAATAGCTTCTTCTCATGATGGTGATTAAATGAACCAAATTGTAAGATCCTAGCTCCAATAGTTTGATCTGTATTCTGGCTACAATGTTTTACTATTAACCACTACTACGATCTTGACCTTGAAAAACAATAGGCATCTTCCTCTCATCAACGTAATCAAATATACCAAGTTGTAAAATCCCGGAGCTAAGGGTTCATTTTGCCTACAAAATTCGGACAGTCGGACGACGAGATGCCATAATATGTCCTCGTCTTCAATATTACAAATTAAATGCCATCAAAAAGTGCCTAATTATACTGATGAAATTCTTTACATAATATATTATTACATTAACACAATATGACTAATTTGGATCTGTCCTAGAATCAAAACTCTGAGGTTGCGAAATTCACCATTTTGGTACAGCCTTTCCCTAGATACATGCATGTATCTAGTTTTTATACTGTATCAACAAACCTCTGAAGAAGTCTTTCAAATGATAAAGACAATAATCAATATATCAATTTTGGCTTCACCCTGGAACGGTCCAAACCCCTTAGGATCATGAAATTTATAATTTTGGTAAGACTACCTACTAGCTCCTTCTAAATATCAATCCAGTTTCAATTTAGTATTAATAGCAGAGGAGGATTTAGGTATTGTGGTTAAAGGGGGGTCTGGGGGCCACCTTGAGACCCCCAACCCCCACTGGGTCCAGGGCAAAGCCCTGGTGGGGAGACCAGCCCCTGAAGCTCATGGATTTTACAAGGCTTGAAATATATCTCCTATGTAGTCATTCTTACTATTTTCTGTCAGTTTTAATAAGGTGAAATTAATAAAATGACAAAAGTTTTAAGGGTTTTTGGAAAAAATGCAAGTTCTCCCAATAAAAGTAATTCAATAAATCAAAAGATTTTGTAATTTATATTTTCAAGAGTGGAAGAAATTATTGCTTCTTTTATTGTTTACATTTTTTTAAACAAGAGACCACAATTTACCTTAAACTCAAAAAATTTAAGTGGGGGGTGGTTGGCTGGTTGCCAGCTGTGCCCCCCTAAATATGCCACTGAATAGCATTAAAGAAGATATTATTCAAATGTTTTACACATATATACTACATGTAAATATACCAAGTTTGGACCCACCCTTGAGTCAGAATCTCTACCCTGGGAATCATGAAATTTACAATTTTGGTAGAGGCCTTCCTGCTCTACTTCAACATCAGACTTCTTAGATCCGCGCCGTATACTCTGCGTAAGTAGCGATTGTGAGCGTATTCTAGGATCTGATTTTAATTAGATTGTACTTCACTATACATTCAATTTTTTTAAAAACACATTTGCGATTGTAGAGAAGATTTTTGAAAATTGGTCTATTTTTGCCCTGACCCCAAGAATCCTGAATTTTACAATTTATGTCCCCTTGTCCAAAAGATGCTTTATACCAAATTCAATTTCAAAGAATTGGAATGGTAGTTGTCATTATCAAGAAGTTAAAAATGTTCAATTGTTAATGCACCACGTAGACCAATTGCAGCAGGACTCAAATTTACGCGAGTGACCTAAAATGTGTAGAAACGCAAGTAGGAGAGACTGACTGGCAGACAGAGGGATGGATGAAGAAAAAACCTAGATAGTCCCCTTCAGCTTCATTGGTAGGGGTCTAATAAACTGAAGATATACATGCACAATACATTTACAATGTGGTATTTTTTTCTTATGTCAGCATAATCAAAACAAAACAGTTCCAATTTCAAATGAAGTCTTTGGCAGGTCAAAAGTCATTAAGCATCATTTTGAAGCAGGAATATTAATCATGAAAAACATATGGCAAAGGTGCAATACGAATGTACCAGTAGCTCAGAAAGGAAAGATATCTCGGTATTTTTGTCATAACAAATTACTGCATCACGATTAGCTGTTAACCTAGTTTAACCTAGTTAACCTAGATGTGAATCAGGAGCCTGAGTGATGTCTGAAATTCCTCAAACCCATCAAACCAAAGTACGACATCCTTCTACCTCTCCTCCCCTCGAGAGTTTCCCTGCCCAGTCATTTGAACAACTTATTCCTCTATAATTAAGGATACCCCGTGGCTTTGGAGAAGAAGTTGAAGATATGTAGATAACTTATGACCAGAAAATCTCACTCAGCTGATGGCTATGATGAGGAGAAAGTCAGGATTACAACTGTATATATATAGAGATTTCTTTATTGCCAGAGTTTTGTTTGTTATGTACAGTACTTTGTTCAAACAGAGAAATCTGAGATACACAGGATCCCACAAACACAGCTTCAACAGGAATCTGAGATACACAGGATCCCACAAACACAGCTTCAACAGGAATCTGAGATACACAGGATCCCACAAACACAGCTTCAACAGGAATTAATTGTTTGGCATTTTTGAGGTAATGTAAAGTTCTGATGCACTGTCAAACTTTACAGTAAAATTTGCAAGAAATGTGCAACATTAAAACTCTCTTTTCTTCTGGACGTTTCATGTATCGTCCTCCACTAGCACCGAGAAGATTTTGTGGGCCTCTCTTACACCACTCATGTAGGCTCCGGTAACAGATTGTGGGAATTGGCGGTTTGTAGCCTGAAAGTAAATAAGCAACACAACTAGAATGTTTCAACAGGAAAGAAATCGTCAAGAGCTAACAAAAAATTAAGGAAAAAAAACCAAACATATAAATTGTTTTTGTTAAAAACAAATGTCTCCCCAGCTCCCCAAACTGAAAGTGCTCCACATTACACCTGGAAGAGAGGAGACTTAATAGCTGATGGTAAATTTTAGTTCTCCTAAATGTTGATGTCTGAGGAAATATTCTTTGTAATATCATTTGCAATTGCTGATAAAAAAACCTCTTAATTTTCAACACATATTTTTAAAAATCTTATTAAATTTACTTGCAGATAAACCAATCTATGGTCAAAGTTTTATTTTACACAGTTGCAGACCATTTTCATTTTCTAATAAAGTGACATTTTGATTCAACACTGTAAGATAAATGATTATAAGCTGGTAATTATTTTAGGTGTTGTAATTTGTAATTGTAAGGTTACACTTAATTAAAACGGTCAGACTAATACAACATATATTTCACATTTCCAATGTTTTTGCCGATGACATCTTTACAAATTGTAATGATGGGCACTTCCTAATGAACGTGCTGCAGTTTGTAAACAATGCATGTATGAATACGGAACTACATGTACTTGATAAATATAGTACTTCTATTTTAACGGCTGGAATTCCAACATAATAACAACTGCCCGCCCGCATCACCAAACCAATAGCCGAGTTCAACTTCGTTGCAACTCGGCTAAAAATGGATTGTAAATATAACAAATAAATTTTGTTTTTGAAAATACATGACAATATGAGCTGCAATGCTTCACGCCAGCGTACTTTTCATGAAGTGCTAACATGCTTCATGAAGTCTGTCAGCATGAAGCATCAACATTCATATTACCCTCATACATTTTCAAAACTGAAATTCATTTTAAGTACAGGTATATACACTACTCCAGCCAGTTAGGCATAGGGATGTTAACCAAAGCTTTTACTTGTAGGAGTAGTATATGTACACACACAGAAAGAAAAAGAATTCAAACTTCAAATAGGAAAACTTTGTTGCATGTGATTTTACATGGATTATCAATGAACACTGTTCCAATGATTAATCAGCATAACTAACACATGTAATTAAATATGGGCATTTTAATTTCTAGACTCATCAAATTTTACCAGAAAACACGAAGAATTTCTGGGACTTAAAAACGTTTTCAAAAACCATGACCATAAACTGAGAATAGACTTAAAATTTTCAGTATATGTTTGCATTTTTTTTAAACATCTGTGCTAGACAAAATCTTAAGATACATGTACAAGTAATCAAACTTCTGACTTAGGTCCAATATCAGTCTATGGTCTTGAGGCAACTCATCTTTACAAGAACCTTAATGCTTTGAAAAAATATATTTCCAAATATACACAGAATTTGAGACAAGAGTATTACTGGATAACAAATTCGATGACATTTAAGAAATCACTGTTTAGGCTTTGTTGTTATACATTGACCATGTTTTCCATTGTAGTTAACCACCTCATATACCCAACAAACTACACAGTGATTCCTTGTATGTGTAGTTATATCTAAAATAAAAATGACATATCGAAAATACTGCCAAAACAGAAATTGAAATACACATGGCATTCCATGTTAATTTCCATAGTCTCTGTTCACTGATGTCCTGACAAGTGCTGATTTGCATGCAATTGAGAAATTTACATGCTGATATAGTATATGCAGAAAATAACATATTGGAGCTTTAAACATTTAAAATAATGGAAATGTAAATATTATGTGACAATGACACTTGATGTCTGCATTAGCAGCAAGAAACATAAGCAGATAGAGTCAGTTTTCCCAATGCCCAAGATGTAAGCATGGAAATGTCTAGAACCTGATGTACAATGTAAATATGCATATGATGTAAATCTTTACCTCTCCTGCAAAGAAAACTTTCGATGCCACATCTTGTGACATGATGTCATAGGCGTCCCCATCCACACCTATAGGTATGTAGCTATACGACATCTTAGACAAGGGGTCTTTTGTCCATTTTGTTATAAAATAATCCAGTGGCTTTGGAACTGTCTGCAATCAGCGGAGTTAAATTAAAGTTGTAGATTTTTGCAAAACATGATTTACTAGTATTTACATTCTCCAAATACCTTCCTTATCATACTTGATTGATATTTAATCACCTACAGAGATTCTAAATTTTAACAATCATAGCAATATTCTTATCCATTGCAAGTCATATTTAGCAAATTTACCTCTTCTGGAAATAGCATTTTTAGAACTTCCATGCAGGCAGCCACAATATCCCTGTCTAGCCTATCCCTAAGTTTCAGGGCATTTCCTGTTAAGTGAGTCACCAGCAAGTACATCTTCTCTACCTGCAGAAAATGTCATAAAGACCAGACTGCGTGGAAAAAAATTGTAAAAGGTATACCGTATATACTCGCATATAAGTCAAGATTTTTGGGAGTTAAATTTTGGTCCAAAACTCTATGTCCGACTTATAGGAATGTCCAAAGAAGATCAGTACTTTTCTGGATGGCATAATGTATAGCCTAGTATTTTTGAAACAACAAAAACGTGGACGAAATAAACAAAATAGTAGCTGTTCAATTTGCCGAGAATAAAAAGTGAAATATCGATGTCATATCCCAAAACAATAGTGGAACACGGATAGATACATAAGAGTATTGATATGAAATTGATTTCTTGGGGGAAAATATCAAATATTGGCGAATTTCTGAAAATATTATTGAAACACAGGTAAAACTTTAGAGCATTGATTTGAAATTGTCAACTGATTCTTGAAAAAAGTTAGACTGACTTATAACTGGGTCAATGGCAATTCCCTCCAAAATAACCTAAAAACTATACAAGCGACTTATAGGCGAGTATATACGGTAGTGAAGTGAGAGTTTTTCAAAATTTCTTTGCTTTACACACAACTAAACAAGGTTTTTATCACTAGTGGGTATATTCATACTGAGTAAAACAGTGAATTTAACTGACATAATGGCATACATGTACATTAAGTCTCTTCTTGCAAAGTTTCATTTCTTAATCACAGTACACAGCTAGAAATCATTTACTATCTGTGAGTTGGTAACCTTAACCTTATGGTTTAAACAATAGGAGTCAGTTAAATTTTATTGGTAAAGCTCAAATGATACCATGGACCTCAACCTGAAACTAATTCTAACAAGAGGTACTGTGAGCAATGCTCACTAAGAATACCCCCCGCTTACCCCAATCTCCCAAAGGGTGTTGTTAATAGGTATAAATTACCTCTTTCCTGAGTGTAAAAATATGGTATGCCTTTGTAAAAGAAAATGGAAGATATAGTCCGAACACAATCCATGACATAAACCTATAATTTTGACCTTGAGATCAAAGGTCAAGGTCATAAAGAGGTCATGAATGTACATGACACATAGTCTCATGGTGATACACCCATGTCTTATGGTATGACTATGTCAAAACCCTATAATCAATTTTGACCTTAAAGTCAAAGTTCAAGGTCATATAGAGGTCATGAAGGTACCCAACACATTGTCTCATGGTGATACACTCATGTGTCAAATATGGTATGCCTATGTCAAAGAACAAAGAAGTTATGGCCCGGACATGAATCCATTGTAAAAAGCCTAATTTTGACCTTGAGGTCAAGGTCATATAGAGGTTATGAAGGTACACGACACATCGTCTCATGGTGATCCACCTGTGTGCCAAATATTGTATGCCTAAGTCAAAGAACAAAGAAGTTATGGCCCGGACACGAATCTGCACAGACATACAGACAGACGGAAAGAGTGATTCCTATATTCCCCCCTGAACTTCGTTCAGGTGGTATAACAATACAGGATGTGGCATGGCCTTAGATTTATTACTTTAGTAAACGATAGAGATCCTCCTTGAGGCATTGAGATTTCCTGAAAAATGTCATTGTGACTGTTGATGTCATTCAATACCAATTATTTCCACCTGTGGCCTAAAGACCTTGAACATTGACCTAAAAAACAATCATCACAGGGACTTTCCATTTCATCGCCCTGGCCATGGGGATCAAGATTTAAACATTTTATTTCAATCTTCATCATACATGGAGGCTTTGTTAAGAAGTATTTTCAAACATCAATTACCTAACAAACAATAGTCACTATTTCTAAATTATTTCCCTTTGGAATATGGAAAACAAGAAATTAAGAGGCCCATGGACCACACTGCTCATCTTGCCATGATCCCACTACACTTGTTTTGAACATGTAAAATAAGCATGGTGAGAGTGTAGAGCTCTCCATAGTGAAGATCCTACCCCAATCATACTGCCCTTATAAAGACTTTTTTTTCTATCATAATTTGCCACATTTTGATCATAGTAGAAGCAGCGTCTGTGTGTGAACAGGGGGGGGGAGTGGGGGGGGGGGGGGGGGGGGGGGGGGAGGTGGGGGGGGGGGGGGGGGATGAGGATCCTAATATCAATTAGAAATACTATACCATTGTAGGCATCTATTACTCATAAACAGAGGAGCTGACAAAATTGTTAAATGGAATGTATTCTGTAACCTACCTCTTCTGTAGAAAAGTCATAGAAAACATTAAAGTATCCCCTATTATCTAAATCTTCTGGAATGTGACCAAACGCTTTGCAGTCTTTAACCTTGTTCCTCCAAAATGGTCTTGAAAATCTTAATATAATCTGAAAACAGATATTATAAACAACGTAAATGTTACATTACCTTCATTAAAATCACATGTATAAACAGCTGATCTATAGTATTTTTATCCTGGAATTGCCATGCAGCCTAAATTACTAACTCAGAATTAATGTTACAAGCAAATTCCAGGATTGAAAAGTTACAACCTATTCCAGAAACATTTAAAATTCTGGGGACTAGCTGATGTTTACAATATATCTAAAGTTCAAATAAAACAAAGTTTATCTTTTACGCTTTTGGTAGTAAGGACTTCTTGATTTCAATCCCAATCTAATAAACTTATGAAAATCTCAACCATTTCAATAAGTCTCAGAATTATCATTTTGTAAACATACATCAACAAATCACATATCAAGTCGACGACTCATCATTTTTCAAACATACTGTAAAGAAAATCAAGTGAAACTGAATACTATTTACATTTGTATACAAGTGCATTACTGAGCCAAAACTATGATGATCAATATCAAACAACAAGACACACTTAATACAAAACTATACCCCAAACAAAACATCCATGGGCTACATAACCCACCTGAACCATGACTCACCTGAACTACTGCATTTTTACATGTAAAACATTGAATGTTATTTATACCCATCATGTGACCCCCACCTGGAGCAATGAGTCATGATGTGAACAAACTTTAAGGTACCATACATGAGGATGTACATGTACATGTATGCATATTGATGTGAAAAATTATTAAAAAGATTTCCAAAGAGTTTTCCTGTACGTGAAATATTGTGAATGTGAATCTTGAAGCCTGTATCAAGCCACCATGTATGCATATTCAAATGACTTCCAATCTTACAATTTTACCTGAATTCTTCTTAAAGAATTTCATGTCATTCCCTTCAACAGCCATGACCTTTTGATCCTTTACCTTGAGAATCAATAGGGTTTGACAATACATGGAGCTTACCCATGGCCATAGCAGGAAAGGTTCTTAATCATGCCAATAGCTCAATCGGATCACACGCTCGTCCTTTTCCGTAACCGGTAAGAAGACTCGGACGTGGATCGGCGCAAGAATTGCATCAAATAGATGCATTTCTTCGCCGGAAGCGCGCCCATGGATGAGTGTTAAAAGGCCAGAACCGAATCCCTGAATAATATGTTATTTATATTTTCACCACAGATTCAGTTTTGGTATCATTAACGTCTTATTCACTTTAATACATAACATGTAAGTGGAAATTGATAGTGGTACAATACCTTAGATGTGTATAATATCTTAGATGCTTTTGAAAGTTCACGTTTCATAGTGTAACGTACGACTGTGACGTCAAAGTTACGTTTACGTATACGTAGCAACCAACTCTGATGGCGTCGATCCACATACGAGGCTCATTTGCGGTTACGCAAATAGCCGAGTAGTTACGATTGGCCAATAGCTATCCTGACCTTCATTTTTAATGTCATTCTGAAAGACCCACGACTTTCACCTTGCTGCAGAGGAACAGTCACTACATATGTCAATTATCTTAGCTAGGACATGGGGATGGAATTGAGAATAGAACCCGGGCGTCCTGGTTGATTGAGAATAGAACCCGGGCCTCCTGGTTGATTAAGAATAGAAGCCGGGCGTCCTTCTATTTATCAACAAATCACATATCCAATTTTCAGCTTCCGCAACCAAAACTGGTAAAACATGAGAGGCCCGCAGAACTTATCCATCACCTGAGTATTAGTTAAATGTATCACTAGTCCCAAGGGCTATGAAATCTAGAGAAAAAAAATCCTGTTCTGAATATCTAGTAAGCTAAATTCTAATATTCAGCAACATTACAAAGCAGGAAGTGTTCTTACTTGTACATTTAAATCCCTCTGAAAGTGCATTTACTGATGAAAGACTTCACATAGCAGATGACGTGCAACAACCAATTGCAATAGTCAATTAGAAAATGAAGTGACAGACAGACAGTCGGAGAGAACACTAGTAGTTCCATCTGGCTTCGCAGGCAGGGGACTAATAAGAAGGGTGGCTTCATATTCATGTGTTGCACAGTTGATAATGTCTGTATGAATTTTAAAACAAAATTCGATCTTAAATTCTGCTGAATTGCAAATGCCCTTCAGAACAGGAAAGAGCTTCAAGTTAAATTGTTTGAGACCAAAGAATTTGGGATGCTTTTAAGTGATTTTATTTCTGAATGCTTTAAAATGAATTTATTGTATTCTTTTTCTGAATAAGAAATCTTTATTTTCATTTAAACAAATTCCTTTTGCATTGGGTCATTTAGGTGAAACTTTTTTTAATCAAACACCAAATACATGCATGGTTGAACACTTTGTTGTCTTAAAACATACACTGATAACACTGTTCAAACTAGGCACAGTGGAAAAAATTGCACAGATAATGAAACCTTCAAGGGTGGTGATCATCATAACTTATCTGTATCCCTGTTGTCCTTTATAACATGTGCAATATTGTCAACACTGCGCACAAAAACTTGCATAGTACTGTCCATGTAACCTAGCTGTTTATAATTATAACCAAGAAAATAAACACAAACAATTTTTATGTGTTCATCTAGTTTTATCAAATCTACAACAACTCATTTGACCTCTACCAAGTTCAGTGATAAATGGTCTACATCTTTACAGTTACTTCCCTTATGCCAGAAGTTCCAGAGAAATTGACTTCACAATATTGCCTGAACATTCTAGACATGTCAGGTAAATTTTTAATCTAAAGCCCTAAATCGTGGGGGAAGTTGGCAAGGGTTGCCTTTCAGTTCATTTCATTGGTGAAAATTTACATTTCAACTACAATTCATGACAATGCTATTTTTTTTAAACAAGAGGCCCGTAGGCCACATTGCTCACCCGAGTCACCTTGGTCCACATTTAAAGATTTTCCCTAAATATTCGCACCTAAAACTTTGATCCCTATTGTGGTCTCAACCTACCCCAGGGGTCATGATTTTTACAAACTTGAATCTGCACTATGTCAGGAAGCTTTCATGTAAAACTTCTCTGGCCCAATGGTTCTTGAGAAGATTTTTAAAGATTTTTTCTATTTATTTGTATGTAAAATGTTGATCCCCTATTATGGCCCCAACCTTCCCGGGGAAGGACGTGATTTTAACAAACTTGAATCTGCACTACGTCAGGAAGCTTTTATGTAAATATCAGCTCTTCTGGCCCAGTGGTATGAGAAGAAGATTCTTACATGATCCCACCCTATTTTTGAATTTTTATTGTTGATCTACCCCTTGAAAGGGGCATGGCCCTTTATTTGAACAAACTTGAAAGCCCTTCACCAAAGGATGCTTACTATGAAGTCCGGTAGTGACCTTGACCTTTGACCCCAAAATCATAAGGGTTCTTCTTCTCTTGATACCTAAGCTAAATATCATATATAAGATAAATATTTCTTCACTTTGGGCCATATTTAAAAGAATGTTTGTTTCCCCTCTCCCGGGTCTGACTTTTGAAACAGACCAGGCAGGCAGGTGGGTTTTTTTTGGGGTGGGGTGGGGTGGGGGTGGGTTGAAAATTTTTGTTGGAAACACCTATGAAAAAGCAGCCCAGCGCACCGATAGTCATTTTCAATACTGTACATCAGAAGAAGAGTATGACATGTATTGGTCGAGCTTGTTTTTATGTTGGTTACTGGATTAACATGTCTGCTAGCATTTATAATTCATATTCTTGGACATGTTAGTGTGAATGCAGTATGTTGGTTTACTTTACGAATACCTACATAGAAACATAATTTACATCTTTTCAAAGAACACAATGAAAACAAAACCAAAAACATTTATTCTTGACTTAGTAGAAACAGATGCACTTCATAACATATCAGAATGAAAGAAATGTACTAAATAACATCTGGCTCGAAAATCACGCTGTTTGTTAGCTTGTCCGACACAGTGACAGAGACCTCATCTAACTTATCTATGTTGTGATCATCATCTGCAGTTAAATCATTCAGCACATCGTTCCAGGTACAACTTATAGAGTAACTGCATAAAGTCGATTTACCACAATCAGAACTTGAATTTTGATGTTTGTTTGTATTTTATTCTTACAGTAGATGACAAAGCGATCTTCGTGTCGCCCATCTTTGAAATCTTCCGACAACATCGAAACTTCCATTCTCTACCCAGAGTATGTGAAGCTTGCGTAACACGCTCTCTGGTGAGAGAAAGCGAAACTTTGAGAGATAAATCCCAGCGACTTCCGAAAATAGCAAAAGTAAAATTTGGAACGGACACGATTTTTGTTCTGGAAATAAAAAAAAAACACGTGTGATTTTTTGGTAAAAAAGTTTTTGACCCAGGCCCTTTTTTTTTACCCAGCCAGGCGAGGGGAAACAAACATATTTTTAGCCTTGGGCAGCTATATTTTTTAAGAGTTCATAACAATCTAGATGCCTTACATAAAAATCATTTAAATTGCTGTGTGTATCTTGTATGATCCTCTTTTTATTTGAACACAGTGCCGAATTTGGCCCCAAACACGCCGAGTCCTTTAAATCAAATATTAACTGTATCCCATTTCCATTCTCAATGACCATGTAGCATATGACAGCATGGCGAAAATTCCATCATCATCGAAGCAAGTTTTTTGACTGGCGCACTGTTCAATGCTGCTAGGAGATTTAGTTCTGCAGGTCATGAGTTCAACTCTGGGTAGGGGTGGAAATGGGTAATAATTATAGTAAATTTTAGTGTGCTTCATATCATTAATAAATATTTCTTTGCTTAGGGCAGTTATATTTATGTAAGAGTTCATCTCAATCTAGATACTTTACACACATACTCCCATCATGTCGTCTGATTGCGGGATATCTCAATCTAGATACTTTACACACATACTCCCATCATGTCATCTGATTGCGGGATCTTCAAAATATGGGTAATAGTTCTGGGCCCAACCTGTTTCATGGTCACCATCACATTCTGAACAAGAATTATTAATGCAAAAATTTACCAACCTTTTCTACCTTTCCAACTCCTAATGACATCATTGCCTTTGACTTCCACTCCGGCAGAGTGGGGACAAACTCTAAGTCACCTTCTTGTAAAACAGCCAGAGGAAGTGTTACCAGAACCTACCCGGAAATAAAACACAACTGAAATAGACTGTATCTACAGGCAGTCACCAACATCTACGTTGTATCACAGGACAAACAAAAACCTGTTCATTCTGCCATAATGCAGTTTCATCATTGAAGGAAAAAATCCCGTTACCTTGTCTGCTTTCCACTGTTTTCCACTTTCTGAGAACACAGTTATTGTCTCTTCACTATAATCTACTTTCATAACCTGAAAAACTTCACTTTCTTAAATACGCAAAACTTCAGAAGCTTTACCAATGACAGTGATCCTAAAATCTAGAATAGTGCTCTTTAATATAAGGTATCCATAAAATTGTTTTGAATTCACAAATCAAGGTACATTGTAATACAAGAATCTTCTTACTTTGAAATGCAAGAATCTAAAAAAAATTGTGAGTTTACGAAAGCATCCTTAGACTCCAAAAGAACTTTAAAAATAAAAAAAATTATTCAAATTTTTTAATATAATGTTACCGTGGCTCTGATTATTGTGTATCTAACCACAGGGGCTCGTCACGAATTGACCCTCTCTATTCTGTAAATATAGAATGGATGATGTCCAATTTTAATAAGACAAAAATTTCGTGACGAGCCCCTGTGATCTAACCATTGTCAAAATCATGCAGTAAACCATCTGCTTTGGTGAACTGATAGAATAGCAAGAGATGGCTAGACTGTGCACCTTGTTTTCTAATGCCTTAGATGTGTTATGAATTTTTTTTGTAGCTTATTTAATTGCTGGGGGGAAAATTTGAAATTTACATTTCATTTTTTTTTTAAACCTAAAAAATTAATGGACCCATAATCCAACTTATGAATTAATGCTCACCTCATGTGTATTTTAGTAGTTGATGCTATAATCTTTATAAACATGCAGTAACTGCAGGTGTATAAAGCTTAGTATTTCTCAAGGCCACAAGTACTCCAGAAGCCTGTTTAGCAGCGCGGGCATCCACGAACATTCCCAATATAATTGTTTGATGCTAGAGGCGAGTACTCGGGAGCCCGCTCTGCTGAACAGGCTTCAGGAAAATAACACCTAATGCTGAATACAGCATACATTGTACCTACTTCTTGAATAACCATACCATAAAAATTAAGTCTTTAAAAGGGTGGGACCAATACCAGTTACTGTGCACTCACAAAAATAAGAATTTTTCAATACATCCTATAAGCAAGTATACATGCAAGTATTCAAAATAGAAAAAGTCCACTGAATGAAATTATACATCAATTGAGTATTAATCTCAAAATTCGCCAAGACTCATCAAATTATCTGGAACACAACCTTTTCATAAGAAAATCCCATTAAGAACTTTAGCACACACCCTCTAATGGTCAACTTAAAACCACCCTCCGATTTGCTGCATGAAGATACCAATAACATTACAGGTGTTACACCCCATGTCTGACTGTATAAAGTCAATCTCTGCCACGTGTTCACAGTATGTCCTACCCGTGTCTCGAATTCGATATCCAACCCCTCTGCCAGCTTGGATAACACCCTGGAGTACCCATCACAGATGACAAGGTTGTCACCACTGAATTGTGGGTAATCCTCATTTTGATCCCAGTGGATAGCTGATACATTCTTTAGATTATCTCCACAGGCATATTCCAGATTACATATGTGGAAGTTCATCAAGGACTCCTCCTCCTTTAAGATAACAAGACAAAAGTCATTCAATCTACTACACCATTATTGATCTATATCGGATCTTGTATCTGCCTTTGACTTACTAAAGATAAGGCAAAATAAGAAAACATTTTGGAATTATTAAAATGAAAGCAATTTAATTAAGCTGCCTAAGAAAATTAGAACTTCAAATAATTGTAGATCAAATATAAAAGAAAATGTGGCGTCTTTTTCAAACAAGGCCCATTGGCCTTAATGGTCACCTGAGTATTACACAACAAAAAATATATATAAAAAAATTGTGTACAGGGTGAAAGTTCATATCTTTAAATTCTGAGAAGTGGATGTCCAGCTGATCATCTAGAACAATTTTTCTAGAACTAGTCATATCAGCATCATTGTGCCCAGAATAAGATGTCAAAATCATTAATCTTTTAGTCTCTGTTCACATGTAATTTCTTGGTAATGTTCCTTGGTCTGTGAAGAATGTTTCATCCGGTGGAAAGTTTTGAGCATGTCGAAAGCTTAAAATGGACACCACCAGACAATACATGGTGTTCACTTAGTGTATGAAAACTGTCTGTTGGCATGTGTGTTGTTCATGACTTCTGTGCTTCTATTCCTGTACAATATGTACTTATCTGTTTGCGTCTGTTGAACTTGAATCACTGCCGGACATGACAAAAGAAAACCACAGGTAGTCTGGATGGAAACGAACTAGATCTACTACTTAAACACTGTTTCATCAGATTCGCGTGCCTTGGAAGTTTCATTTTACCTAGCTGGTACATATCCATTACTCAGTCGGTTAAGTCTGATAGCGAGAGCCTTGAGATCAATGAATAACCATAAATCTTTCTTTTTCTAGTTTAAATAAGAATTTTACTCAGTAAACAAATAAAAACATCTCTTTTAAAATTTAAAATGTTTAATTGAATTTGACTTTACTCAAATGACCTTGGTTAGGTATGACATTGGTTAGGTCATGGCACATTGTGTCCATAGCATGAGATAGTGTTCAAGAGTAATGTGTATTTTCAAAGATGTAATGCATAAGCTTATGAGCCATAAAGCCCTATTCTGAGGACGGACCCACTAAACCCCGGGTTTTCCCAATTTTAGCAGATGCCTTAATTTTCATTATTACTATACACCCAGTTCTAGTGTTGATACTCAGATGAGAAGAAGATTGTAACAGATTCAACAAGAGGTACTGTGAGCAATGCTCACTAAGAATACCCCCCGCTTACCCCAATCTCCCAAAGGGTGTTGGTAATAGGTATAAACTACCTCTTTTCTGAGTGTAAAAAACAAATGGCATGACAAACCAAACCATATTGCTACTTCGATGTCCAGTGCATGTGACCTTTGACCCCAAAATCGATAGGGAACATCTTCATCCCATGGGTAGTCCATATGTATGATATGGTGACTGTAGGTGGAAAGGATAACGCTTTAGAGCCCAGAAACCATATTGCTACTTCGATGTCCAGTGCGCTTGACCTTTGACCTTTTGACCCCAAAATCAATAGGGAACATCTTCATCCCATGGGTAGTCCATATGTATGATATGGTGACTGTAGGTGGAAAGGATAACGCTTTAGAGCCCGGAAACCATATTGCTACTTCGATGTCCAGTGCGCTTGACCTTTGACCTTTTGACCCCAAAATCGATAGGGAACATCTTCATCCCATGGGTAGTCCATATGTATGATATGGTGACGGTAGGTGGAAAGGATAATGCTTTAGAGTCCGGAAACCATTGTGTCTACAGACGGACGGATGGACAGACGGACAACCTGATTCCAGTATACCCCCCCCCCCACAACTTGTTGCGGGGGGTATAAAAAGGCCCTCTTTCTCACTATATGATCCTAATAACCCTACCTAAAGACTGAACCCTCTGATCATCAGCTATGAATTTGAGAGGCCTTCGATTGTTCAATGTAATTATGCACCTTGTTTGTTTTCCAGATGATCAGAAATAGAGTAGATCTTTAAACCTCTGATGCATATTCACTGTATGATCTATATAGCCCCATCCTAGAGTCTGAACCCCTGACTGTGTATATGGAAGATTTTTATATTTGAAAATTTACGAGTATACTTTATAAGTGCTAAACCTATAATTAACACGTATATGTACATGTACAAGTTGGTTTTCTAAACCTTTCTATTAATGAATAAAGAAGATATTCAAAATATTTCATGCACTTTCACCAATATGATCCATAGATCTCCTCCATTCTTGGGTCTGAAGCCCTGACTCATGAATTTCACAACTTTGGTAGAGGCATTCACAATCAGTATATCTATGTAACCAGTTTTGATGTCAGATGCCTCAGGGTAAAGCAGATCTTTATAAGTATATGAAGTACTATCTCTCTGGAGGTTTCACCCCACTCCTAGGGAAGAACAGGGACCACGAAATTCACAATTCTGTTCCCCTATCCAAGAAACTGTTCCACAGAAATTTTAGCAAAAATTGGCTCAGTTTCATAGAAGAAGTAAAAAATATTTCGAAGCTAATGATGCACGACAGGCAGACACGGAGAGCACTAGGTCACCTGAGTGATCTAATAAATCATGAGTGTAAATGAACATATTACACAATCACAAAATTGAAACAAACATGCACATGTCAAACAGAAATTAATTCAAACCAGAACTCACCCAATGGGACTGATACCCCCTGCAGGACACATTGGATGGTGGGGAGTGGTGAATTTGTTCTCATTGAGAACAAATGGTTTTTAAGATATACTTTAGAAAATGACAACATAACACCCATCTCAAAATGAAAAAAAAAATAATCCAGAACTTAACGTTAAAAAATTTAAATCAAAATCGCAGGTGCACAACTTCATGTAAGATATACACAAAGTTTTAAGCAAAACTGTTTATTGGTGTTGAAGATACACTCTGGACAGATGATGTCCACTGACCGATGGACGGACAAGGTGATCCCTGTATACTCCCCAAAAACTTGGGTTGGCTGGGGGTATCATAAACACAGTAACACATGCATATACATATTGTCATCTCACACTAAAATCCTTAAATTACTATACATATGGACAGTTGTTCATCTAATCCACAAAGTATAAAAAAAAAACTCTTCAAAAACAATAATGCAGCTTAATATTTAATCATAGATGAGACTAATAAGCTCAAGGCATACATAAATACAGTCTGGTTCCATGTAAAACTAACAATTCTAATTTAAGATCTCAAGAAAGACTACATCTTCTTTAAATCAGAAGAGATGAAAAAAAAAAAAAAACATGACTAGTTTCACATATTTTGATCTCTTTATATTTACAGTTAGCATCACGTCATGCAATTTCAAATTTTTTTTTTACAAAATTATTGTAGATGTATTAATTTTATGGAGTCATAATTTTGCAGATTATCATTTTTGGTTTGGTCTACAGGTACGAAATTCTGTCGAGTCACATATGGCTTACATGATAATAGCATACCTTGGTACATGTTTTAAGTCTGCCGATATGAAATTCCACAGATTTTAAGTGACAGCGGACAAAGGTCAAGTGTGAAAAGAAAATGTGGTGGTTTATCAAAAAAAGCGAGGAAACTGTTTGAAAGATTAAAAGAGATACATGTACATGTAGAAGAGTAATAACTTGAATGCTAGAAGAGAACAGAATAAAAATAACAAATCAAATTTCCACATTTGTCAATAAGTAATATAATGTGGGACCTGCAGTCAGGGGCACACATGGCTTCTAATTTTTATTCTTGACCACAACCCTGATTGGCAATGTATCCAATATAAATCTGCCCAATCCTCTATTATTATTTTTTACATGTAACAAAAGTAACATGATTAAGCTTATACTTTGTACTGTAAACAAACAACTGCCCTTGTGTTGGATTTATGGATGTCAGTGTAATATATACCAGTATTAGCAAGAAAAAGGAGTGTTAAGAAATACATATTCATCATTTTGGTCATGTTACAATGCACAGCATTTGCTTTTAACCACCCCCCCCCCTCCGAGTTCACAATTGTGATTAAAAGTTTTATTCATAATTTCAAAGTGCAAAATTAGATAATCTGCCTGTTATAGCAATTAACAAGTGTGTTCAAGAAGAAACGGTGCAATACTGATTAAGAAATATAAAATTGGAAAATACAGTCACAGAAACATTCTACTATTCCTCTTATCATTTCCTTTAATTGAGTTCATACATTCGATTATCGTTCATTCAATCAGCATTCACTATTCAATTTTATCATTTATGGCTACTTCAATGTTTGGTTTGAATTTCATTTTCTTTGGGAACAACATGTGACTGTAAGGATATGTTAGTGTGAATAGTTCTACTTGTAAACCTCTGCCCTGTACACATCTTACAAATATACTGCATATACAAATTTTATTTAAAAAGAAAATCATAATTATGCTAATTAAAATATTGTGTATTTGACTTGGAAAAAATATCCAAAATAAAATCCATAGCACTGAGTAAATCAATAAATTTTCATTTATTCACAAAAATCAATTTAAAATACATTGATATTTTTACATTCTAATATGATTTCCCTTTGAAAAACTTCAAAATCTTCTGTGCTTCATTTGACCACTCCATGACATCACAATGCTACATTAAACAACTATGTTATAACATCACAATGCCAATCCAACCAGCAGAATAGCTACTTGTTGACTGACAAGCACAGAGAGTTCTAAGCCTCAGCTTTTATATTTCAGCATTTTGAGATCAAGGAGGTGATTCTGCATCATTCATGAAAACGAGAACTTTAGTTTTATTCTACTACTGCTCAGAAATATACAGCCGATTGTTTTCCTATTTAGCTACGAATTAGATTACTGTGACGTGATGGCAGTTTCTGAAACAGATTAGGCCTACATGTAGATCTACAGGTTTTTTGATGACGAAAAAGGCGAGATGGTAAAGTATACTAGATCTATTTAGAAAAAATATTTGATATTGACGGGTGATATCAACTGCTTTGAGTACACAGTCAAAGAAAACTATACATATATGGAAGAGATCTGTGCATTGCCATGTTTGTTAACGTGTATCGATCTCAGAGTGCAGATAATTGATCTATATCGAATGACAAATATTCTTCAGTCATTTCTAAATTTGTTTTGCAACATATATTGATTAATTTTTATGATCATAGACATGAATTATCAGTTATCGACTTTATTGTTGTATCAACAAAACACAAAGTGCAATTTTCTCGTAATCAGTTGTTACGTATGATGGTATATTGCAGAATAATGACCAGGGCATTCCTTTGATCTTCGCAATAACCGTCATCGAATTGTTAATCATTCACTCCACATTTGTTTATAGCTTGCTCAGAGTAATAGAATGTTTCAGGAACTGTATTCTACAGTGCACCAAGTCCCTGTTATTATTTTTGTCCACATGCAGTGTTGCAAAAACTGTGTCCTATCTTCTTTGTTGAAAATCTTTCAGATTGCATGTACAATATACTGAAATACTAACTTGACATCACCTTCCACACAAAACATATAAAATTATACACAGAGATATACTGCTACAGAATCTTAATTGATATTCCCAAAATGATGAGTATTTCAAAATTGGGGAAAATGGAGACTTAATTCCTATACAATAAACAAAGAAATCATCTTCTTGTGATCTTCCTGGAAAAACAATCAAAATTGAAAAATTAGTATTTGTTCCTGACATGTGTGAAGACTTACTTACGAAATGAACGGAAATTTTGCAACCCCATTTTCTACAGGAATATAACAATAATAATTGATAAGGCCAGGCATAATTAATGATGTGATTCTCTAGCCAAATTTTCTAAATTAGATAATTCAATAACAGGATTTTTATAAAACAAATTTCCTCCATTGTGACATATTACATTAGTTTTCTTTATAAATCATAAACAAACATAAAATTTTTCAAGTCTTCATTTCTTCTTTTTGTTTATGATAGACTTTCGAGTTCAACCTTACCTGATGCTTTTTCTCTGTGGATTTTGTTAAGTGAGAATGCATCAATTACAAATAGAGCAACATAACCCCCAACCCCCCCCCCCCCCCAATTTTCACTTGACTACAACAGAAACATGCATGCACATGCACCATTGCAAAGAAATGGGATTTTTACAGACTTGGTATCAACGCTAGCACAGATTTGCACTAACATTGTGTACTTTTCACAGACAATTCTAAAACATTGAATTTATTTTTACATATTCGATAATTAAAAAGAAAACCCAATAAAGGAGAAGACAATTTATACAGCACCTAGTTTTCATACGTGGCAGACCCTGAGAATCAAAAGATTAATTTTGCCAGCACTAATAAGACTTGTGTTGTTGGTTTGTGTTTGCAGTATATTGTACTGTGCGCGTGATCTTCAAGATCAGTTATAAATACCTTATTTATGAATTTCATAGATCTAGAAAGACTTAGTTATATACCCCACCAAGCATGAAGAAGGCAGAGATCAAGGTAATCATACCTGCCAAATATTTCAAACAAGAATCAGATACTGTAGATTCATATATATATAAATATATATATATATATATATATATATATATATATATATATATATATATATATATATTTGGGTTTCTCTCTCAGACAATAAAATGCAAAATGCAGGACTGCAGTAAACAAACTAGTCCTCCCTAACTCTGTCAAGGTAAGTTATAACATTGAATTATTCTAATTTTGAGAATACCCATCATGGTGAAGTTTTGCAGCTAATTATAAGAGGGTGGCAATGCAATTATAGTATGAAAAGCATGAAGACCATTTATTTCAAGAAACTTTTACAATACTTACTGACGTGAATGAAAGTTGAGATTCATCTAAAAATTGTTGGTGCATTTCTTTTAACTTTGCTGAAAAAACAAGATGTGTTTGTGAAACACTGATGTCCCTGTATAGTAGCAAAGTAATTCTGGGATTAAGAGAGATCTTGTCACAAAGAAAGCACATGTGAAATGTAAGCTATGGTCAACGTTAAAGTTTTTCAAAACTAGGTCAAACTTCAAGGTCAAGAGGTCAAACATTTTGGTACAAAAATAAAGTTCTATCACAAGGAATGAATATGTGAAATAAGGCAATAACACCAAGCATTCAAAAGCTAAGGCCAAGGTTAAAGTTTTATAAAAGTAGGTCAAGGTGTCAAAAATTTTGGTACCAAAATCAAGTTCTTGTCACAAGAAATACAATGTTAACAAGAGCACTGCTAATTGGAGCATTCCCTCACGAAATGAAATATATATAAATTCATTAGTAAAGGTGTAATGAGGCCAAATGCTTTTGTGGAAAATAAGGACAGATTAGTCCAGATGCAATGCCCCAAAGATTATGTACAATAACATTGAATAAAATGCCAAACACACACAAAGTTAGCTCACCAAATTATCTTCGTAGGATCAAAAGTCGCATGTCAAAAGGAAAGCACAAATCGATAGTTAACTAGTTCATTTATTTTGTATTATCAGCTTGGACAAAGTTCAGTAGTAATTATCATTGAATGAATCCAAATTCTGAGAAACATTTCCTCAATGACCTTGAAAATCAGAAGGGTTCTTCCTCATTCAATGCCAAAGAAGTATGCAAACTGTGATCAATCATCATCGTAACTATTATGGCTTGCCCAAACAATTACACATAAACACATATGCACATTAACAATGCCATATCCCCTAAACAACTAGTTAGTGTGAGAGAATAAATACGAAAGCACCAAGCATTCAAAGTTACTGTCAAGGTTAAAGTTTTACAAAAGTAAGTCATACTACAAGATGAAGGTCACGAGGTTGAAAATTTTGGTACAAAAAGAAAGGCCCTGTCACAAGAAATACACATGTGAAACACTAAGCGTTCAAAAGTTATGACCAAGGTTAAGTTTATATAAACAGACAGAAAGACCAAAAACTATTTGTCCCTGAATCTCCGATTACAGAGGCATAAACCCAATAACCAAGGAATCGTTGGGTAATCTTATATAAATATTGCATGTAGTTGAGGGTAACATTGAAAATTTTCACCCCGAGAAAACCATTGTCAATTTTCAATGTTACCCTCAAATACATGTACATGCAATAATTGTTTTATTAATTAAACTAAATGTTATATAAACAACAAAGCAGAAAGGCTTAAGTCTGTTGACATTTGATCAATCACTGTCATGCGATATTTCGTATATTGATACAGGTATTCGTGTTTATTACAAACACTCAAACGACGTCGTCTAACAATTTATGGTGAACCGTGCGCAAATAAATTTGACGCATGTGATAATTTTTTATAATACCAGCATTGTTACCCATTGCTAGATACTATCACCCTGGAGTGCGTGCTTTCTGTTCTCAAAGGGTAACAATATATTTTTTTCAAATGCTTCTCGACCAATCAGATTTGAGTATTTTACATGAAAGTATAATAAAAATATATACTGTATGTGGAACAGATAATTGTTCTACTATTGTCGGAATGATAGCCTGGATTAAAGGCCACCTGTGTTTACCTACATGAAATGAAGAGCAGGAATCCATAGGGGATAGGCACATTAAGGTACAACAGACTTAGTACATGTAGGTAACCTACTGGGTTTTCCCTCAAAATAGGCCGTGATTTCTGACACAGAGGCCATGATTTCTGACACAGAGGCCGTGATTTCTTACACAGAGACCGTGAATTCTGACACAGATTCTGGATTTAGAAAGATTTTCAATCACTGCAAACAAGAACTTAGAATTTTTCGCTTACACAGCTTTAGGACTTGAGAAGTTTTCACTTCCACAGCTTTAGGACTTGAGAATTTTTCAACTTATTTCTAAATAAAGTGTTTCTATAACATCAATATAATAATAAATGTACATAGGATGATATTGCATTTGAATAATTGATTCTCAAAAGTATTACATTGAAACCAACTGAGAACAGAATCAGATATAGAGTTCATTAAAAGGTCTTGAATTGTTCCTTTACAATGTTTAAGAACTTGTTAAACATACTTTCAGACTATCAGAGTTTTAGTTATGTTCCACTGCAGTTTTTTATGTTCGTAGAAACACTACACTGAATTATGGCTCCCCTCCATTTACTAGAAGTCAATAGTGTGATATAAATAACTTTTCTCAATGGGTATCACTTGTGTATATATACTTAAGGACGAATGCAACATTTCTCAATACATGCTATTTTGGGTACGATTCACTTGTATCCTATCTTCTTTCCACAAAACAACTTGCGGCATATTACCAGGCTGGTTTTTGAGTTTGCACATTTTGATAGTTTCTGGTTGTGACAAGCAAAAACGTGAAGTCAGCTCTTATGCCTTACAAAAGGTCAATATATATACAAAGTATGGACATTACTACAAGTATGTTATTGTAACAAAGAAGGGGATAAAGTCTTTGTATCAATCAGGTATTGTACAATATGTATGAAGTATGGTAATATTACAATATAAAATTTAAACCTATTTCAGAAATCATACAGAACTCTTTAGACAGAAAAGATGAAAATACAATTTCAGAAAATATTGTCACAGTTTTGCCCAGTCTAGGGGCCAATATTTCCCTGGATAAAGTAATCTAAACCACGAGCGTATACCAAAGTAGCTTTTCAGTCTTCATAAAACTTTATGACTCTCTTATACACCACACATCTATTTCCTAATTAAAAGTGTCAGGTGTGTAATTCACTCACGTTGCAAAACAAAACCAAGGTGCCACCCAAAACTGAATTCATAAGTCATTATTGATGTTCTGCCGTAAACATTGTGAACAGTTGACAGTGAGTTGATGTAGTTGTTCTGAAGAAACTCCAGATGTTATGTTCAAGCATTAGTAAGAAATTTGGTGTACTGGGGGACCCTCATGATGGTGTCTGTTAATAATGTTGAGTGACTCTTATATACAAATGTTGGGATCTTCTACATTCAATTCTTTTATTTCATTTTGATTTGATTCTTCTGAATTTTTTATTTCTTCGATGGAAATTTGCTCGACACAGGTTACCTATTCACTGTGCATCTATTTTTTGCCAGGGCCCACAGCATTTGCACAGGTTTTAGGAAGTTGCCCCAGCTAATTTGCATAATAAGGCAAAAATCTTGTGCCTAGTACATGTCTAGAGCATACAGTATTTTTTGTCATTTTTTCAATATGGATTTGTGTTTAATATAGGATGGCTTTGGGGTTAGCATTCGGTGTCGTCTCTGTGTCTTGGTGAACCAGTTCATTTCGTATGATGACTGATGGAGATAGTGGTGAATAAATTATGCAAAATCTTTAGAAGAATGAAGGAGTGGCTTTCGAAACAATCATTAGTGACTATGTGTTTCCTTGAAAATAGTTTATAAGAATGCTTAAATCTATAGCAACCGATTTGATGCTTTGCACCAAATCACTTTGTTCTAACTGTCTTCAACACTGAAGCTTAAAGAGAGGTGGCCTTTAATCCAGGTTATGATTTTGACAATAAATCATGGACAAGAGACTATCATGGACAAGAGACTGGCCATTGCTGGAGAGTGGCCTTTAAAACATGGTCATAGATGACAGTTAAGACAATTGGAACTTATTGCTCTTACAGAATTTGAATAAATTTAATCAACTGCACAATTAAATACTCAAAAATTTCTGTAAACCTACTCAATAAACTGGCATCTTGATCTAGTTCCCTGCCCTTCCTCCACTCTGCTATGATATCTAGTATAGCATTAAAATGAAAGTCCATTCTGCTGTCAATCTGCTGGTCCACTACCTCGCCCTTCTCACTGATTAACTTGCACCTGTCCGACAGCTTCATCACTGGTATACCAGCCTTTCAAAACATTTGGTTTATAAGTATTGCAACATTTAATGTCAACTTTCCCCCCTAAATTTACATGTTACAAATGATTGCAATAATGAATTCGTTTTCAACACTGGTTCTATACATGGTAAATGATTGAAATATTTATAAATTCCCATCATAAACACAGACCACAATGCTCACCCGAGTCACCTTGCTCACCCAAGTCACCTTGCTCATATGGAGCTGTAACCCCGATGTTCAAGTAACTCACACAAAGCAAAAGCCCATTATTGTAGCCCGTAGGTCCTTGAATTCTTGCATATTATTTTGACAACGTAACAATATTTGCTATTGGAGATACCTACAGGCACTCTGTTAACCTTTATTCCACTCTGCCTTCAGAGGCCATAATCCAAACATACTTTAAATCAATATGATACAGAGGGACACATGTTAGAAAAATTTTCCCCGATACATTCCAGTGTAAAACTTTCCATCCCGAAAAAATTTGAATCTAAAATACATAACACTTGGATTTTGTTTGCTTGTTGTTCTTGAGAAGATTTGCTCCTATAGCATCATCTACATTGAACATGCATATTCATATCAAACTTTCCATGGGATCCTAATGTGGCCCCAACAACAATATTGATAGACTTAACTTTGATCAGAAATGCCTATAGTTTATGCGAGTTTTTTTAGAATCAAACTTGAAAAGATTAGCTTTGACTTTGGTTCCAGTGATAATCAATTTTAAATCTGAAATTACAGCATTGCAAGATCTTCTTCATGCTAAGGTTTAACAATGCACACATAAACACACACACACATATATACAGCGTACCTGCTCACAAATAATGGTTATTGGGTTATTGACTGCTCCATTCAGTATTTGAGCTCCCTTCGCAACACACACACCCAATGACTCATCATCACAGACACGTCCACCTATTTCTGACCTGGCCTCTAAAATGGTCACCTGAAAACACACAAAAGCTAATACAATGTGTTACAGTGAAAGGTCCTCACTACATAGGTAATATTCTATACAGCATTTTCACTACATTGGTAATATTCTATACAGCATTTTCACTACATTGGTAACATTTTATACAATATTTTCACTACATTGACAACATTTTATACAGCATTTTCACTAAATTAGTAACATTTTAAATAGAAATTTACTCATAATAATACAAATCTTTAACTTATCATATTTTATGACTTCCAATGACAAATACAACCCCGAAATTGTTCACTCTTATTCCTAATTTCTGCACCTATGTATCATGTGTCCTTTTCCCAGTTTATCCAATCATCATAAAAATCGGGACTTGTCAATAATTCCTCTATGTTGAGACAATGATTGAAATGTTTTTCAGATCATAATACAAGCTGGAAAATCATTAAATGGTGTCCAGCTCATTGGTGTCATCTGCTTTTCAGATCTACCCTCTGTGATGCCGGAACTTTTGGTATTTACATGTCTACCTCTTTCTGTAAATTGCCGAGTTGTGATAGGTAAAATTTTGAAGCGTTGTCCCAACATAAAGGATTACAGGTACCACATGTACCCATCCATAAACGGGGGTTAAAAGCTTGGTTTATCTTACTAACGAAATGTTGTTTCCATCAACAGTCATGCAATATTCATCAGAATTTAAACAGAACTAAACAAGATGTGTTTGTGAGACATAAATGCCCCCAATATTAATGGCCAATTCCAAAGATGGCCAAGGTCACAAAGACAAATATCTTGGTACCAGAAGAAAGATCTTGTCTCAAGAAATGCTCATGTGAAATAAGAAAGATCTAATATTTACCATTTAGAAGTTATCACCAATGTCAATTTTTTAAAAGTAGGTCAAATGCCAAGGTCAAAAGGTTTAGTACCCAGGGAAAGGTCTTGTCACAAGGAATACTCGAGTGAAATATCAAAGCTCTAGCACTTATTGTTCAAAAGTTATTAGCAAAGTTAAAGTTTTCGAAATGTAGGTCCAAGGTGCAAGGTCACAGGGTAAAATATTTTGATACCCACGGAGAGGTCTTGTCACAAGGAATACTCATGTGAAGTTTCAAAAGTTCTAGCACTTACTATTCAAAAGTTATTAGCAAGGTTAAAGTTTCAGACAGAATGACAGACAGGACAAAAACAATATGCCCCCAGGGGTCGAAATTAACTTTTTCTACCACAGGCTAATTTTAGCCTGTGGGTAAAAAATCCACAGGATAAAATGAAAACCTACAAGCTAAAATAAAAATAATGAATCCGTGCTTTTTTCATTTTTTTTTTAAATCAATGATTTCCCCATCATTACTGAGCCTAGTGGGTCAACAGGCATCGTTTGGACAAGACACTAAGTTACGTAAATCATATGGTGCAATGTTTAAGTCTCTTGACTATCGCACCCTAATCCACAACCTGTTTACCGCAGACCAATTTCACGCCACATCATGGGTGTCACTAGTGATTTTTCAAAGCGATTCCTGGACTCATGGTTTATAAGCAGCACGATCACGAGTGCCATGAACTTTTTTGATAATCGTCTACGCGGTGAGTAGTGCACTCGTGTCATCACTACAACCCAACCTCAATATGAGAATAAATTAATGCAGATACTGAGGACATTCTGATAAAATTGACTATCGGAAGACTTGGTCAAATTCTCTTTAGATAAATGAATAACAAAAACCCCTTACTTGGAATTCAATTTAATCACCCCAATAAGTGAACAGCACTCGTGCCACATGTCTATATTTTTCATCATAATGCGATGTCCGACCTGTAAAGCATTTGTTTGAGGCAGAGTTTCTTAAAAAATCATAACAGAAAAACCTGGATAGAAACGGTTATTGAAATTGGTCATTCGTGTAAGCGTTTGTATGATTTTGAGTGCAAGTTAAAAAAAAAAAGCAAATAGCGCATCACCGTATAAAACGGATATGATACGATCATGGCTTGTATCACCACTCGCTAAGATTTTCGAGTGTCCACTATTTTTACTCGCTATTTTTCAAATGTCCTCGCATTTTGCGAGTATTTCTCGCTAATTTCGAGCCCTGGCCCCCCGATCTTTGATCTCGGGGGCATAAAAAAAACCTAACCATGACCCTAACCCCTTTAGCTAAAACCTACCTTGACCCCTAATCCCTGAAGCTGTTTTGCTGCAGTGAGTCCAGCAGTGCCAGCTCCTATCACTATCACAGATAAATTCTGCAAAATACAAAATTTTAAATTCTTGAATCAACAAGATCGCTACTGCAAAATAAGTTGAAGAATAAAAGTCCCATATCTCCTCTAAATCTTGTAGAATCAAAATTGCAGTGAAATATCATCAACTGCATATTGTGACTAACAATCCTGCAAAATTTGAAAAAAATCCATACAGCAGTCTAGGGGTGAAACGATACAGTACCTTCTCGATTCGATTCTTTAGTCTCGATTCGATGATTTTCGATTCAATACAATAGCATGTACCAAATTCTTCATAATGCTAAGATTTTTTCATGTTTCGTTGCATTTATTGCTCTCTGCAAATAAATTCTATCTAATGTAAAAATGTTTAACATAAAGTAACACTCTTATCACTTGTCCTAAAGCCGAAATCATTTTGTCGCCATACCCAGGATTTATACATTGGGGGTGCATTTTTCAACTCGACTGCGTCCATTTTGATACAGCAAAGTTTACTCGTATGTTGATTGGGCAATTTTCAATTCCAATGGCTAATCAGAAACCGTGTTATCAAGAGCAATGTGTGCTATAATTTTAAAACCGTATCGAACCGAAACAGACCCTGAATAAATCGAACATCGAATCGAGGCCACTACATCGCGATTCGGCCACATTGCGATGTATTGTTTCACCCCTACAGCAGTCTCTGAGGACTTGTGTCCACAAAGTGTTCCTATAGTGTTACTGTGTAGCATGTACAAATTCAACAAAGTCCCATAACTCCTGTAAAATTTGTCAAATCCAAATGGCGAAGCAATATAATCAACTACATATAGTGACTAACAATCCTACAAAAATTTGAACAAAATTCGTTGAGCGGTTTCAGAATTGCATCCAAAAAGTCAAGCGGAATGGACGGATGCATGGATATTAGTATTTCTATGTCCCCTTCCACGTTGCAGCGGGGGACAAAATCTTTTTTTACTGCCAGCCTGATCTGTTACATAAACTAGACCCGGAGAAGGGGAAACACATTCTTTTAAATGTGACCTTAGATATGATGAATGAATAGAGTATCAAAAGCCATATTGTTGCACTATGCTTTCTTCAGGATATACAGTAAGTGGCAGTGAACAAAAAACAAATAAATTATTAAAAGACACATTAATTTTCTTGATCTCCATAGATTGAACATTCTTAAGAAATATTTAAATTCTATCAGTACAACTGTACTTTTCAAAAACAAGTAAACATTTTTTAAATTACATGTACATAAGCAGCAGATATAGAAAAGGGCTTAGGTCAGGGAAATGTCAATAAAGAAACCTTTTTTCTTTGTGTTTTCTCTTATTTTTTGATTTCATATATTAAATGATTTTAACAAGATTACATGCATTGATTAGGATGAAGATAAGTTTTCTTTATAAAAACATGATACAAAGAATAATTATCTAATGATAATCGAAATAAATCATCTCTAAATGCCAAGTTTTCCGTAAACTGGCCACCCCTCTAATCCGTCCTTACTGTCCTGCAGCTGGCCAGTTTAGAGAAACTTTGTTTAGATGTTGTACTATATTCCCGTCCTTACAGTCCTGCAGCTGGCCGATTTAGAGAAGATTCACTGTAATTTATTCCCATTCTTTCCTCAGAAAGCTAAGGCTCTGCAGCAAGGTTGATATCAGCCAAAGTTAATTACGATAAGAAGTGAGAATATGACAGGTTTATAAACAGAGAGACAAGTTAATTACGATAAGAAGTGAGAATATGACAGGTTTATAAACAGAGAGACAAGTTAATTACGATAAGAAGTGAGAATACGACAGGTTTATAAACATAAAGACATGTTAATTACGATAAGAAGTGAGAATATGACAGGTTTATAAACAGAGAGACAAGTTAATTACGATAAGAAGTGAGAATACGACAGGTTTATAAACAGAGAGACAAGTTAATTACGATAAGAAGTGAGAATATGACAGGTTTATAAACAGAGAGACATACTGTACGATAAAACTTTACCAGTTCCTCAACTCTTCCAACTCAGGTGAGCTAAAAACTTTTGAATAACTGTCAGAGGTCAAATCAACAGTGCACAGTATCAAAGACATAAAATTCTGTAGCAATAGAAATAAAAATGCCATACCGGTTTAATAAATTTGTTGGATATATACGTAGATTGTGGAGACTTGGGTATGTTCAGTAATCCCACGTTGATCAGTCCTCGTCTGGTAAGGTACCACAAGATTTTGTCCAAACTCTCAATATACATCAACCTACCCAAACCCCGACAAATGATTTGTGTAGCACACCACTCCTTTGTTAACCATTGCTGTTTAAACAAAATAGTTAAAACATACTTTACAAAACATTTTTGGAAATTTTCACCTAAATAAGCACATGGGTTCACAATCCTCACCCGATTCATATTTAACTCATAAAGGGTTAACAATTTGCATGTTTGTCACTAATAGTGTAAATCATTTAACCTCTACTGTGGACTCGCTCTGGAATGAAAAAAAATTGAATCTACATGCACATTACAGGAGGCAGGGATGTCAACAATGGTCGATCAAATTTTCCCCCTACAATCTGTCATAGTCGTACAGGAAACTCGCGAATACTCCATTTAAAATTTCAGTCCCAAGCACAATATTTACCTGATTTATATCGCAATCAGGCAAATTTTCCACTCTGTTAAACGCAATGGTATACCAGGTGGGAGATTTCATATCCGATTTACCCCGCATGTATTAAATTCTGTCGAAATTCACACCTTCGGAAACAACGGTCTTGATTCCCTGATCCTTGATTTTGTTAAATAAACAACAACTCGGGTTTTGGTAATTAACTTCACACAACGCTGCATATTAATTACACATTAATCAATTGATAGCTTGGGTATAATAATTGATTCAGAGTGTCGATTAAAAAAAAAACAAGATCACCGCCGAACTATTACCTGTGCATTTTATAACGAAAGTGTTTGGGGCGATAATTCCCAGAATAGTCATGCTTGACCGAAATCGAAAGTAGGAATCGTGTTGTAATAAAAAAATGTACAATCGTTTCATATTAAGGTGAAGTTACACGAAAAGGTTGTAAAACTCAGGATCGTTGGTTGCGTTAGACAGGTGGTCGTTTAGGACAGGTACAATAGGTTAGGTAACGCCTTGGAGGGGAAAGTTTTACGGTAACATTGAGTTATCTACCCATTTATCTGCCAATTTTTCAATCTTTTTTTGTACTTAATGTAGGATGGCTCCGCTTTTCTTCTTCTTTTGTAATAAAAGAAATGTAACGCGATAAGTTTTTATTTTTATCATAATTCACAGGCACCCATGTTTTTTTTTTAACCTGGAAGACAACCACCCATACAAATATTTTTCCCAAATTACCCCCATCCATCCAAAAAAATATCGGCTGCCGTTCCTCCCCCCTCCCCCATACGTTTTTTGCTGGAATAGCCCTAATTAAAAATGATTGACATTTGGTGAAGTAGTCAAGGGCAAGAAGTCAAATAAAAAATTAGAACGGTTATTGTTAACAACCATGAAACAAATATTTAACAAAAAGCTCACTTGAGGTAGGCTAGCCATAACTAAGGGCTATTCCAGAAATAAATACATGGGGGGGGGGGGGGGTTCGGGGGTCGGGAGGCACCTTTTGTATATACCAAGCACCCATAAAAAAAAATAAAAAATTACCCCATGACCCATCAAATTAATAAACTCATTTTACAATGACCCATCTAATAAAAAAAAAAACTAACCAGACCCACCACAAAAATATTTTTAAAAATGAAAACGGTACAAATCTCACGAGGTTTTCGGAACAAACATTCTAGTCAATGACGCGGTAATGCCTGTGCGACATTGTATCACATTAGTTCTGAAGAAACGGTGTCACATCAACAATCAAAGGCATCTATGGCGGGAATGTTGGAAAGATTGGGAGTCCAAACGATGCTATTATCATGAAATGGGTATGGATATGTTTTTCCACGAATCATTCGTCTTCTAATGGAGCCCGCGCCCGGAGGCCTCTATATCACTATCACACCGACTGATAAATATCTCGTATAAATCAACTAAGGTTTGCCTATTTTTATTAGAAAACGGAATACCTATTGGTTTCAAAATATTCCCAAAATCGATGCACTGTAAACTGTAATAATCTACAGAATCAGAGTTCGCCGCCATCACGTCCAAAGGGACCCTACTAAACGCGCCTCTAATTTGAAGAGTGACGTAATGGAAAGTTATGCGCTGCAAAGAGCGACAACTCGAATAGTTCTATGTTACTTCCGATTTCGAAAGCAGCATTTCGAAAGCACGTTTTCAATTTTCCCTCCGACGTTTTGTAACCAACACGACAAGAGCGACAATAAAAATATTCTGAAAACTCAACACCCACGTGGCACAAAATAAAACAATAGAAACTACCCACTACCCATAATAAATATTTTTTTAACAGTCCAACCACGGACCAATTAAAATATGAAAAAATACGACCACCCACACAAAAAAATATCATTTGCCGCCCGACCCCCCCATTTGATCATTTCTGGAACAGCCCTAACATATTTTGTATCTAATAAATGGCGTGTGGGATTTCTTCTTTTTTTTTTTTTTACCTTGGTATCATTCTACCACTGGATTTTTCAAAATTTTATGTTACGCCCTAACGTTTACATTAAAGACTATGGGGAAAGCTTATTCTGATCTTTATAATAACATGCAATTTTTATACAATTCTTTTGGTAAAAAGTTGCACAAACTTTATCAAAATATGATTTTAAAATAATGGTTCACCAAGGAAATATTCAGAAAATCTGTTCATTTCTTATTTTCCCCAAGGGTGGTTAACTGTTCAAGAAAATTTTCAAGGCAAAAAAAAAACCAACTTCTAATCTTTAACTACATGTAGTCCACGGAATTTGGTTTAATTTACTTTCATAATTATTTTACAAAACATTTAACTTGCTTTCGATCATTCCAAAATGTTAAGGATGGCCTACCTTAAGCCTAAAACTCAGAGAAGCTCAAATTACTGAAAGAGCATATTAACCTTGTCACAATAAACTGACATATACACAAGTAATCATACTAATAATAGTTGTATTCTATAGTCCCTACCTTAAAATTTAAGTTCCAAAGGGTTAAACAAATATTTCTAATTGCTAGATACATAGAGGGTATAGTTGAATATTCCGGAAACTCATCCATCTCCAGCTCCTCCATGACATCTGGAGCCACACTGCTTGCTATCTCGGGACTATCAGCCTCCACAAAAGGCATCAGATACTGGTGCATTACTGTAACAACAAACAATTTTTCTTAGTGCTACCGATTCTTATTGTCATGTTATTCCATCACAAAACATTTTGCCATAAAGAAAAAATATCCCACTTTGAAGTTCGTCAGGTGCCAATCAATTTGAACATGTCAATTATATCCAATTATCTTGAGTGTATTTTTTTCTGTTTTATCTGTGATATAATCTTTTACAAATCAATTGACCTTAAAGTTCAACCTGCATTGCAATTACCCTCATATCGTTTCATGCATTTATCGTTTCTTACAGGTGCATTTCAAATATTTTATTCACACAAGTGCAGCACATCCCTAAATATACACGAGGAATTTATTATCTCATAATTCAGCGAGAAGTACCACTCACAAAATGAAAGAAAGCAAAAGTGAGCAAGCTCACATACCCCACGCTCCAACATTGATTGACAATGCCTCACATAATAAATGGTAATGCTATGCATTACTGCAAAACCAGGACAGCCGTGAAAAGTTGGATTAAATACCTGTAATGTCCTCTAGACTAGTAGACACTTAGACAGTCTCCATTGATAATCCCTGCCAAAACAGTAGAACTCTTCTGCATTGGAGAGTAAGAAAGTCTATGGTCGCTGCTAATTACCCCAACACTACAGTGTCATCCAACAACCCAAAAGTCCCACAATAACATATGTTCAAAGGTAACAAGCTGGGCTCGAAATTCTAAGTTCAAAAGGGACATAACTCCCAGAAAACTTGTTGAATCAGAATTTCCTGGATATATGCACATCTACAAAGTGTGTCATTATTAACTCCAAACTTTCATGAAATTCTGTTGAGCGGTCTCAAGAGGAGTTGCGCTGACAAGAACAGGACAGAAGGGGCTCGAAATTCTAAGTTCAAAAGGGGCATAACTCCCAGAAAACTTATTGAATCAGAATTTCCTTGGAATATGCCATCTACACAGTGTGTCCTTATTAACTACAAAGTTTTATGAAATTCTGTTGAGTGGTCTCAGATGAGTTGCGCTGACAAGAACAGGACAGACGGGCTCAAAATTTGAAGTTCAAAAGGGGCATAACTCCCAGAAAAACTAGGAAGAATTGTTTTAGCACACTAAAACTAATGTCTCCCCTTCCATTTTCCATAGTTTTTTGAAAACACCTTTCTAGGGATCATCTTTACAGTGTAAAATTAAGACTTATGGTAAATAACATCTGCCTATATGTATATGAGCTTCAAACAAGGAACAGTGTTGTGAACATATGATAGTAAACAAAAGCCAATGTCAAAAGACAAAAAGTTATGGTCTGGACAAAAAAAATTGCTCCAAAAATTCTATTATTTGACCTTTACATAAAAGGTTGAGGTCAGCAAAAATGTAACATGACACACTGTCTTATCATGGTATACCAGACCTGTTTACCCCGTCCAGCTGATGTCAGTATTCTACAACCAAATTGTCAGTATTTTGAGCACTTTGTCAGTATAAAAGTTGAATATAGCAAAAAATGCTACTCAGGTTGTTAAACCCTTTTTTATATGAACAACTCCTTGTTGTCATATAAATAGGATGTTGCTGTTTACTGTTGCTTTTGTATTTTACATTTGTAGCAATGTGTAATTGCCATGGTTTTCAATCATTCTTTAAATTTGTCATATTTTATAAAATAACATAGCATTTTGATAAAATAATTTTTTTATAGTCCACGAGGTTCTCTCCTTGTAGAAGGTTGCCGGTTGTATTAATATTGACCTTGCTCTTTGTTCAATAAATTTCGTTTTAATCATATTCTCTACATCCATACCATTTATCTCTTAATTTCAAAACAATTTGAACTTGACAAAAAATGAAAGGGAAATACACCATATTGAATTAAACAAACATTTACTTTACTAATTATTGCACGCTGGCGGTTAAGTTCAGAGTGGTTAGAAATATCCATGAATCTTGTCATTGACTTATTAGGCACTTTCAGCTTCGATAGGTCTTTAAGTTGTTTACTCTGAACGTGTCTGTAGCAGTCATTTATGCCTCCGTGACCGTAGCTGAAGTCCATGATGCACACACTACAAAACACCATGTGATCTGCTTTCTTCGATTGTTGGAGGCATGACCAAAGCACTCTGTATGAGTCCTTCAAATTAGGGCATATTTATTTCTTGTTTTGAACCTCTGAAGAGGTTTGGATGTTTCGTTTGCATTCTCGTCAATCTGACATTTGCCATCCATGCTTTTTTAAACGTCTGACATATATCAATATCAATGGTGCGCTTTAAACAATAGTAACTTTAATTGACTAAACTGGTTCCCTATTGACCTCGCCTCTCTCCTTGGACCAATCAACGGGGAACCAGTTTAATTCAATTGACAAGCTTTTTTTAATCATACCGATCTGCAAATTTTAACGTGAATCCGTGGAACGTTTATTTTACTTTAAAATCCGTGGAAAATACGGACAATCCGTACAAATAAACAGCTCTGGTATACCCACATACCAAATATCAAACGCCTATGTCAAAAGACAAAAAACTTAAGGTCCAAACAACAAAAATGCCCCCAAAATTCTATTATTTGACCTTTAGATAAAAGGTCAAGGTCATCAAAAATGACATGTGACACCCTGTCTTATCATGGTATACCCACATACCAAACATCAAATGTCTATGTCAAAAGACAAAAAAGTTATGGTCCGGACAACAAAAATGCTCCCAAAATTCTATTTTTTGACCTTAAAGTAAAAGGTCAAGGTCAAAGGTCATTAAAAATCGTACACAACACTCTGTCTTATCATTCACGTAAAGGTCAAGGTAAAAAAAAGAAGACATGTGACACATTGTCTTATCATGGTATACCCACATATCAAATGCCTGTGTCGAAAGACAAAAAAGTTATGGTCCAGACAAACAAAATGCCCAAAATTTCTATTAATTGATGTTTACATAAAAGGTCAAGGTCATCAAAAATTGTACGCGACACACTGTCTTATCATGGTATACCCACATACCCAATATCAAAGGCCTATGTCAAAAGACATAAAAGTTATGGCTCAGACAAACTTTGCATGAGAAGCGGAAGAAGAAGAACTCACACTAAAACAATATGTCCTCCTTCTGGGAAGGGGGGACATTATAATTTAATCAGAATTTCCTGGGAATATGCACATCTACACAGTGTGTCCTTATTAACTACAAAGTTTCACGAAATTCTGTTGAGTGGTCTCAGAGGAGTTGCACTGACAAGAAAGGGACTGACGGACGGGTAAAAAATATTATATCCTCCGCAACTTTGTTGTGTGGGGTACAATAAAATTAAGTGTGCTCCCCAATCTAAAGCTTGTTTTCTATCTTGTATAATAATATAACCTTTTAAACCTTGGTATAATGTTGTAAGTGAGGTAATACATAGTAGATAATATTTACGCAAAGCTTAGGTCTGTAATGACAGGCACATCCCCTATTTCCCGTGTAAGGGGAGTAACTATAAAAATGTAAACCACTGAAACGAAAGCATCAACACCGATTACATTACCTGCACTTACACGTACATATATTCATGGACTGAACCACAGGCATCAAAACATTAATACTAATTGTATTAATAATTTCTGAATATCTTATCAAGAATTAAAGCAATACATTACAAAAATAATTTTCCCTCTCACCCTAAATAAACAAAGTGCTAGATTTGAACAGCCTAGACCACCCTTCTGATTGGACTTACCTGGAGTTTTCCTTTCCTTGAACACTTCATGGTCTGATGGACACATGCCTAATTTGTCCGGGAAATAGGAAGTGAGGTAGGGCCAGGCAGGAGAATTCTTCATATAGGACAGACTGCTCATCAGATGGGTCCATGAAGGATCTCGGGTCAACCCCACTCTCTGAGAGAAAGAGAAAATGCAGATAGAACATGTATGAGCATCACCTTCAGATGTCAAATCAGTCCAATTCAAGGCACACACAAGTAATTGTATATACATGTAACTAATATTCATAAGGAACAAGTGACATGGTGACATTTTACATGTAAGATAGTTTAGCATTCACATATTGTTAATTAAATTAACATTTTGATTACTTATCTTGGTCTCATTGTAGAAAACCATACCTGATCCTCAGGAACATCACAGGGATTTTCCAATTTTGATTTCTTCAATGAAAAAAAAGATTTCATAACAGCATTACATCTTTAAAATAACTACTTTTACAAAAAAGAGGCCCATAGGACACACTGTTCACTTGAGCTATTCCAAGAATGTCCCCCAACCTCTTGTGGCCCCTCCTTGAACCTGAGGGTCAATAATGTAAACAAACTTGCTTATTAATTTGAAACAATTCCCCTGTATAATTGTATGTAGAACTAAGAAATCTCTCTATTCTGCTTCATTGTTCTAGAGCAGACTTTTTAAACACACCACCCTAATTTCACTTTTCCTTCATTATAGGAGAATACCCTTCATTGTAGCAAACTTGAATCCCCCTTATAAATAATTCAACATGGTTAAAATTGACCAAGCAGTTCTTAAGAAGAGGACAAAAATGTGAAAAGTTTACATACAACTGATGAAGGACTAATCAATTTTAATCAGAAAAACTCATTTGAGCTCTTAGCTCAGATGAACTATAAGCAGTTCAAAATTTTACAACTTCACACATTGGTCCAAAACTTATGACAAATATTCTCCTTGTATAAAAAATTACAATCTAACTTTTCCAGAGGCCATTGTCCCACAGACATAATTTTTGAGGAATTCTGGGATAGGTGTTGAGCTTTTGGACCACTGCCTCCATTTGTGACAATCAGTACATTGGACCCAGAACGGCAGAACGCTGTTAGTCATAAACATCCGAATACTGGCATCTGTTGTACCGTGTGTACTCCAGAGTTTCTTCCAAGCAAGGTACACCTCATAACCATCTTTATGGCTAAAATGGATTGTCACATATAAAATATTTCTTGTGGAATTTGTGCATGTTTGTGTTTCTAACACTTGCTATATGTTACTGCAGTTCAAACAAATGCATTCATAATATACATGTCTAAAACACGCCAAAATATCCAGGAAGAATTTTCACAGATCAGATGTGAATGTACCTAAAACAAGTAATTCTTGAAATGCTCATTCACCACCTAGTAGAAGTGTATAGTGAAAATACAAACCATCTGTAGTAATGTTCAAAGCACTCGTTGCAGTAGTGTTCCGCTGCACTTGTGTGGTACCAGCGCGATGTGTAGCCACTCCCAGCACACCTGTGTATACAACCTCAGCATCAACCCATGAAGAGAGTAACAATGGGAAATAATGAAAAAGACATTATATTTTCATAATATCATAGTTTCTTTACGGTTCAACTCTTACTATGAGAGATATGACAATGTACATGTCCTATGCTTCATTTCCTTGGGAACATTTCATTGTTCTTGTAGTGAACATGATTTTGCAAGGATTAATTTTTATTATTTGAAATCACTTAAAAGTACATATAATGCATACCTTGAGTATAAACAATGTCATTTTTCTGCAATCCTTACTTGCTTAAAAAACGTTACAATACACAAGCCATTTACATATATATTCTTTGTTCGATGAGGAGTGTTGACATAAGACCTATTTTTATATATATTCTTTGTTCGATGAGGAGTGTTGAAATAAGACCTATTTTTATATATATTCTTTGTTCGATGTGGAGTGTTGACATAAGACCTATTTTTACATATATTCTTTGTTCGATGAGGAGTGTTGACACAAGACCTATTTTTATATATATTCTTTGTTCGATGAGGAGTGTTGAAATAAGACCTATTTTTATATATATTCTTTGTTCGATGAGGAGTGTTGACATAAGACCTATTTTTATATATATTCTTTGTTCGATGAGGAGTGTTGACATAAGACCTATTTTTATATATATATTCTTTGTTCGATGTGGAGTGTTGACATAAGACTTATTTTCATATATATTCTTTGTTCGATGAGGAGTGTTGACATAAGACCTATTTTTATATATATTCTTTGTTCGATGTGGAGTGTTGACATAAGACCTATTTTTATATATATTCTTTGTTCGATGTGGAGTGTTGACATAAGACCTATTTTTATATATATTCTTTGTTCGATGAGGAGTGTTGACACAAGACCTATTTTCATATATATTCTTTGTTCGATGTGGAGTGCTGACATAAGACCTATTTTTACATATATTCTTTGTTCGATGAGGAGTGTTGACACAAGACCTATTTTTATATATATTCTTTGTTCGATGTGGAGTGCTGACATAAGACCTATTTTTACATATATTCTTTGTTCGATGAGGAGTGTTGACACAAGACCTATTTTTATATATATTCTTTGTTCGATGAGGAGTGTTGACATAAGACCTATTTTTATATATATTCTTTGTTCGATGAGGAGTGTTGACATAAGACCTATTTTTATATATATTCTTTGTTCGATGTGGAGTGCTGACATTAACACCTATTCAGAAACAAACCATAACGATACACAAGCCATTTATACATTGTATATATATATTCTATGTTCAATGAGGAGTGCTGACAGTAAGTTAGTAACACCTATTCAGAAACATCATTATTTGATGATCTGTTCAAGGTTGGGACATTAAATTGCCTTATCCAAGCCATTAGAATGTTTTAATTATTTTTATTGTAGTCCGTTTGTCAATAACATTTGCAAAGACCAGTAAAAACAAGGCTCATGCCATCGCCATGCTCGATGTTCACAGGGCACATCAGCAGAAGTATTTCACCGACCTGCTACAAAATAACTAGTACATGTATATCATGTAAAAAAAAAAAAAAAAAAAAAAAAGGGGGGGGACTCTTTCCTTAAGGTAGCTCACTACACTAAAGTTTATACTCTTTATGACACTACTTCACAAGATGGCAATTTAAATGTTTTGTGAAAGTATTTGTATCGATCAATTTGTTTGTCTAACTTCATAGCTCAGTAGTTAAAGCACTGGACTGGTGACCCGCAGATCTCAAATTCAAATCCGCTAGAGTCTTTGGTTCATATGTGTTGAAATAATTTTTTTGAAAATCATGTTTTCATCCAAATTTGCATATTTTCTGCCTTTTTGGCATATATACTTATATCATCATATCTTTTATGATTAAATGAATTCGTACTGATTTGAGAAACTATTTCTGGCCGTAGTAAGATACCTTAAAGAGGCAATTGAGACTATTCTCTCATATTGATTTTGACCATGGATTACTCCATTTTCCCCGATAAAGATAAAGGGCTCACGACAGGAATGACCGGTCAATAGGGGATACTTATTCCTTGCCACCTGATCCCACCTCTGGTATGATTTTTATGGTTTTGACCCAACACCTCAGGCCCCAAGGGTGCAGTAACCAAGAAACTCACATTTTAATTCCCCTTATCCTAAAGATGTTCCATACCAAAATTGGTCATGTACTTTCATAGAAGTAGTGCATTACGTTTAAATGGACGACAATGGACAATCACCAGTCGCAATAACTATTACATTGCAGCAGGTAATAATTTGCATTCACATCAAAGCTGTTTTACAGGAGTGATCAATCCCTTCCTTGTCTTTATCATTCTCGTATACTCCCAAACTAATGGTTATTACTTATATCTACATCTCACTGTGTTCTGAACATTTACAACACACAAAATATGACTTATCGTACTGCAATGGCTAATTTTATTTGCTTCTCGACCAATCAGATTCAATTACTTTTACATGAAAGTATAATAACAGCTACTATTACACACAAACCACTTCTGTAGCATATATAACAGATCTCTCTGTAGCATATATAACAGATCTCTCTGTAGCATATAACAGATCTCTCTGTAGCATATATAACAGATCTCTCTGTAGCATATATAACAGATCTCTCTGTAGCATATAACAGATCTCTCTGTAGCATATATAACAGATCTCTCTGTAGCATATATAACAGATCTCTCTGTAGCATATAACAGATCTCTCTGTAGCATATAAAACAGACCTCTCTGTAGCACCAGCAAAACAGATTGGGACTTTGGTAGGACACCCACTGTGAGGACAGCGGCGGATATTTTTATAGGCTGGATCTGCTGCTTGTTCCGAATTATCCAGTGTTTTTCGTTTAGCATTTCTGCGGCCACTACAAAGCATGTAAAATGAACATGCACTGGATATATGTGGTAAAAATAAAATCACACAAATATAAAGGTATCATAGACAAAACAGAAACACTATAATAAAAGCTCTTTACAGGTATAAAACTGATGTAACAAATTTTAAATGTCTTATTATAATGGCAGATAAAAACATGAGGCCCCTGGGCCACAAAACTCACCTCAGTCACACTGGATCTGCTGTTCTTTAGAAGATTTTTACCCCCTTGAATCCCATGACATATGTTAACCCTATATCATGTCCCTACTGGCCCTATGGGGCTATGATTTTACCAAACTTAAATCTACACAACATCAAGATGCTTCATTGTCAATATTACTAGCCTGGCTTTGTTATTCTGGAGAACAAGAGATTTTTAAAAATAATTTTCAAGATTTTCCCCCTATGTGCATATAACAGAAAAATTTGCTACCTGAATTTAGCCCCAACTTAACCCAAGGGTCCATGGAAAAAATGGTGAATTGACTGAATTCATATGACAAATCGGGAACGTTTGCACACCAACATGATTTAGTGGGTTAATTGGGGTTTTTTTCTTCAAATTTCCTATATTTTGAATTAATGTAATACTTAAATTCCCTATTGAAGCCCAAGCCCAAGTCAAATATGAATCTGTACTACATTAGAATGCTTTCTAAAACTGTGGCCTGTAGATCGTTTACAATCTCAGAGTTACACTCCCTGATAAACACGCATACTCCCCTACACACAGACCGTTACATTACTCTATCTCCTCTCATAATAAGGGGGTAATGATAAGTAATAATTAAAAGATAGATAGTAAAGATTATGTCATGTCTTCTTTTTAACAATAATTCTTTGAGAATTAAATTTGGGAGTTACATGTACCGCCCTTTTATTGAATAAGGTTGACAGGGATATGAATTTCTGACATAGTCATGTAAATCAATTACCAAGATCAAATACGTGGAAAACTTACCCAAGGAGAACTGAAGGGGATGACATGTAAAACTTACCCAAGGAGAACTGAAGGGGATGACATGTCTGATATTCAGCAAAGATCCAAAAGCCAGCATATCAATCCATCTGTAACAAACAATGCAATCATTTTGTAATGTAACTAGTAAAACACTTCCTTATTGGTCACATAACAATTGAAAGTATTTAGGCAAAGGGAAAACTTATTTAATCCCAGAGTAGTAAAACACCAAAAGTAGGACCACAGAAAGAGACTTACTGCGAGGTTGCTAATGGGGTCTAAAAGAAGTACGAGTTACTGAAATGGCATGGATATACAGAAATGACAATTTCCTGAAATTAAACTGAACAAGAGATGTTTGTAAAACACATATGCCCCCCATGGTGCAAAATTGAAAAGGGTTATACACACACACATCATTTAATTGAGAGTAGTATCATCAATTCAAAATATTGAGCACACAATATCTTCCTATGTCAAGAGTGGATTGACCATGTAACCTAAAAATCAATAGGGGTCATCATCTCCTGAAGATGTACCAGTGTACCAAGTTTGATGTCTGTCAAGCAAAGGGTTCTCAAGATATTGAACGGACAGTATATTCCTATGTCCAATTTTACCCTTCACTTTTGACCATGTGATCTTAAAATAATTAGTAGTCATGTACCAGTGTACCAAGTTTGATGTCTGTCAAGCAAAGGGTTCTCAAGATATTGAGCGGACAGTATATTCCATTGTACAGTTTAACCCTTGACCTTTGACCACGCGACCTCAAAATCAATAGGTGTCATCTTCTCCCGAAGATGTACCAGTGTACCAAGTTTAATGTCTGTCAAGCAAAGGGTTCTCAAGATATGGAGCAGACAGTATATTCCAATGTCCAGTTTGACCCTTGACCTTTGGATCTGAAAATCAATAGGGGTCATCTTCTCCTGAAGACATACCAGTGTACCACGTTTGATGTCTGTCAAGCAAAGGGTTCTCAAGATATTGAACGGACAGTATATTCCTATGTCCAGTTTGACCCTTGACCTTTAAACATGTGACCTCAAAATAAATAGGGGTAATTTTCTCCTGAAGATGTACCAGTTTGATGTCTGTCAAGCGAAGGGTTCTCAAAATATTGAACGGACAGTATATTCCTGTCTAGTGTGACCCTTGACCTTTGACCATGTGACCTCAAAATCAATAGTGGTCGTCTTCTCCTGAAGTTGTATCAGTGTACCAAGTTTGATGTCTGTCAAGAAAAGGGTTCTCAAGATACTGAGCAGACAGTATATTCCCATGTCAAGTTTGACCCTTGACCTTTGACCATGTGACCTCAAAATCAATAGGGGTCATCTTCTCTTGAAGATGTACCAGTGTATCAAGTTTGATGTCTGTCAAGCAAAGGGTTCTCGAGATATTTGACGGACAGTATATTCCTATGTCCAGTTTGACCCTTGACCTTTGACCATATGACCTCAAAATCAATAAGGGTCATCTACTCCTTAGGATGTACCAGTGTGCCAAATTTGATGTCTTTCAAGCAAAGGGTTCTCAAGATATTGAGCGGACATTATATTCCTATGTCCAGAGTAGATTGACCCTTGACCTTTGGACCTGAAAAACAATAAGGATCCTCTTCTACTCATAACTAACCCACATATGAAATAACATTATCATCAAGTGAATGGTTCTCAAGATATTGAGCGGACAACACATGGTCTACAGACCGACCGACCGACAGGTGCAAAACAATATGCCCCCTCTTTTTCAAAGGGGGGCATAAATATCCAAAAATAACCAATAAACACATTTCATTGATGGTTTATACTTCTTGCAATGTACAGTAGATAATCATTTAAATAAAGGCTTGATGGTGTGTTGATAATAAAATTCCCACTGAATTGGTGTTGATCACAATTCTTTGCAATGCTCCCCCCCCCCCCCCCCCCCCCCCCCATTAATACGGCTGAAACAATTCACCACAGTTTTGGTTTTGTTTTATTTGTTTGGTGTTTGATACTTTTTGTTGTTGTTGCTAATTTCAGTTTGGTTTCATACAAATGATTAGGTTGCATATGATTAGTTACACATTACAAAACAACGGACTCGAAAATTCCTTACTTTGGTTTCACTTCATCATCAAATGTCGGTGACAAATACAATGTGAGAATAGAAATGTTTCAGCTGCTAATCACATTGCTGTGAGGAAATAATCTGGTTTGAAAGATATGGAGAACATTACAAAATTACTGGTGTTCATCATTAAAGCATTAAACCAAAATAACTCGGTGTGTCACAGCAACAAATGCCCAAACCACAAATCTGCCAGAAGTTATCCAACTGGACCCAAATACATGCAAGTACTTCATCACAAATTTTTCAAAGTCCAAGGGGCATAACTCTGCCATAAATTATCCGACCAGAAACTAGGGTTGAAATGATACAGTATCTTTCCCATTCCATAAGAATTGCAATACAATATCCTTAATTTTATTGTTTTTCTAATATAGATGTTTATCAATAAAGTTCAATATTGTAATGCTTTCAATATTATATTTGTTTACAGATTATTTGATAAAATATACGAATAATTAAACTTAACTGATGGCAATTTACAAGTCAAATATGAAGTTGGAAACATTCATGAAAGAGCTTGGACGACTCACAGGAAGTAAATAGTGGTACAAGGTACAAAAAATTTTCCATTTCCTTTTACAATTTCATGAAATAGAAGTCAGCAATGAATTTGAGATTGCTGATCTTTTTATCAAGTGTCTGTGTAAAGGTTGTACAAAACCACCTATTTAATTCAATAATTAAGCTGTTCAATCACATTTTTCATTACTTTTAGTCATTGTCTCGGCATTAAATAATTATTCCAATGACCTTCATAAATGAGTTACTCCCCTTTATGTGTACAGCATGCCGTAAAAACCAAAAAATATTGATGATCTACTAAGTCTACATTTGAAGTATTTCCCATCGTCCAATTTTCTGTATGTTGTTAAGCACACTTTTTGTTATTCAATTATATTGGAGTTTATTTTTGTTGCAATTAAAGAGTACAATGATAAACTATGAGCCGGTAAACTGGGGTAAATTTTTACCACAGTTCAATTCACAGTATGCTGAAACTGTATATCGGTTCGGTTCAATTGTAATTATCTGGATCATCCATTTTAGTTCCTGATTCATAATTTCAATATGGTTTATAGAGAAGTATCCTTCTTTCTTTATTCCACAAATTTTGGTTTGGGGATCATTTTGGGTTCCTAAATATTGATAAAGGTGGTAAAGTAAATGTCAAAACATGCAGACCTTGTGATAATGATGTGTTTTGTACAAAACAGGCAACACATCCAGCATGGTGATGCATATGAAATGCCACCATACAAATGTAGAGATTTCTGTGACCGGAAATAAGCCACTAACCCACTTGCAGATGCACTTGAAATATTCTATTACAGTGCTTCCCTTGAATACACCAGTCTTACAATATACAAACACATAAGCTATTGGAAAAGTGTATTGCCAATGAAGTCTTCTTCCATTGTGGAAAATTCTGGATTCATGCAAATGATACCAGTATTAGAACCGAAATTAGCGAGATCGATGCTTTGTATCCAGGCTAAAGCTGAAACGATTCACCGAAATATTGACACCGTCTAACCCCTTCTCTACCGTACCGGTCAATTTGACCGGTGGAACGTAAAAACAGGCCAACACAATAGGAGTGCCTCTAAATCTCTGAAACTACGGTCACAAGATATATGATCTATATATCATATTTTTGGAAATTTTCTCTATTTTTTTAACTATGTAAAAATCAGTTAAGTAAATAAATTCTCAATTTAATGTTCAATTCGTTGCCTCAATCTTCCATTTGATACATTTTTTAAAAATCTTGTTCGGTAAAATACATCTGGCTTGAACTGCATGTACAAATGACAACAACGGTCAGATTGTTGTTCGCCTCAAGTCTGACAAAAACAATAAAGATCAGTTTCAACTACAGAGCCAATAGACAATTTTAATTCCGTTCGGCGGTTTGGAAACATTTTGCTTTTAATGGAAATATTTTTCTTTTAAAATTGCGACAGTGAATTCATATAGATTAAGCTTCAAAGTTGCTATTGGTTTTTTCTGCAAAATGTATCGTATTGAAAATATTGAATCAGCATATAAATATTGTAATACGCATCATGTCGTGAAGGGAGCATATCATTTCAGCCCTATCTCAAACCACTTCTGTTCCTAGTTAAGGAATATTGTCAGAGCTCAAAGACCTCTTTATGGATTTAACATGCACATTTAATGTAAACATATGTCATATTTAAACGAATAAATGAAAACAAAGCTGAACAATTTGTTTTTTTATTTTATGTATATTTCTAAACGTTTCATGAACTGAATATCATGATACAATATCATGAGGTCAGTATCGTTGCAGTACTTGCTGCAATTTGCTAAATTGACTATCAATTATCGATTGTGATTTTTATCTAATTTTACAACACTAATCATGTTGTATTGTTTCACAACTAGCACAATAGCAGCTTTCACCCTTTAACTCTAGAAATGTACCTCTTGAAAACTTGCACCATATATCATTACAAGTATGCAATTATTTGCCCATTAGGATCTGAATGCTGGATTGAAAAGGACAGTCGCTACTAGTGATGAAACGATTGTCGATCGTTTTTGGCTCTTCGATTCTGATATCAATTCTATTTTTCATAATCGATTGTCGCCTGTACACTAGTTAATATCTAATCCGAGATTCATCTAACTGTTAATCCCGCTTTTATATCGACACATGTACGACAGAGAGTCAGAGTGAACGCCACATTGAAAAGTGGGAATTCAGTGACACCAGCTAGTGTGTATGTAGCACATATCCATAAAACTAAATAGAAATAACCCCAAAAATAATAAACATTTATTAACTACAAGTAAATACCGATTATATCGATCATTCATTGATACAATACTTCCAATTATGACTGATTATCGATAATGAAATTTCCCCCGATTTTTCAACACTAGTCACTACATGTTAATCATGAATGCCATTTGATGTTAAACTCGGATAAGCACTCTCACAATTACCTGTCTGTAAGACTATAGTCATATATGTAGAGATGACTATGTCACTACATATAATTGTATTGATAAGCTGTGGCTTAACTTATCCACACATAAAGAGAAAAAGCTTTTAAATAGTAATTTAAATAAAGTTGTAGACCGAGAGACATACACTCCATCAAAGTTCCTAAACTTTGAAAACAAAGGCATCGTAGAAAATTTACAATACAACAACAGTTGCTGCTTGTAACACAATGTACCATGAGTTGTAAACATTGTTTACAAGAAACAGTAAGAGACTGGGGGAGAAAAACTGCGACAATGATATACCTGCAGTAAAGGCTAAGTCCTTGAGGAATTTAAGCCAGTCCTCGACACTAAGTTTGTTACACCCGCCCCCAGTTCCGTTCACGAAACGCCAGAAATTGGATTGTTCAATGTAACTCACCCACACCGATACAGAATTGCAATAATAACATGCTAACATTATTAACAACACGAACAAAAAGAGCAATTGGCAGAAACGAAATCCGAGGAAAATCAGATTGTGGATCAAAGTATGACCAACACTGTCATTGCCCATTTCTTTGACAAATGCAAAGGAGTTTAACATTCACTTATTTACCTGATAACAGGAATAAATTTTCTTATTTTCCATTCGCCTCGCTTTCGCGGGAAATACGAAAAAAGTCAACATCCGGTGTTTCTAACTAAAGAAAAGAACATGGATGTAAGAAATGATTCCGAATAACGCCACCATACGTTCAGTGCAAAGGGTAGGCCCTATATTCAATATCTAAAAAATTAACATATATTTTGGTGTGATGCTAAATTGCAATTATTTCAATAAAATCTAAGTGAGCTAACAGAAATGATTTTTACTAGATACATGTAACTCAGATGAAGAAAATCGACAGGCACCTGAAGTGTGATTATACCCCCCCCCCCCCTTCTAGAATGAAATTATCTTTATACAGAATCAATAATTTATAAAATATATGATTTCCCTACCGATCACCCTCAAGTCGTTCTGAATAGTCAGTTTCTACCTTCTGTAACCTTTTGAGATGACCACTTTTAAAAGTACAAATGTAGGTTCATGGAATTAAAATCAGATGTCACCATTTGATCCGAACAAACTTTTTCAATCACTTCACTGTGAGAAGCTTCATGAAAAATATTCTAAATGTATTCTTGGCGTACATAAGTAAAATATAAATTTTGCTATGCTATCAGAATTGGGGAGATTCCCTCTACATAAGTGTACATCAGTGGCGAATTTAAGGGGTTGGGGGGGGGGGGTGTGTGTGTGTGTGTGCAAACCCTGCTCTTCTTATGCATCAAAGCAAGAGGGAGCCAGAATTCCAGTGTAAAATGCATTAAAATGAATTATTTTGAATCAATAAGTCTAGTTTGTTCTTTTTGTTTCAGTTCTATAAAGGATGTGGTGACTATAAATGGAAGGAACAAGAATTTCAGTCGAAAAACCATTAAAATACACCATTTTTAATCAATGTTTTTTGAAAATTGACACCCCTCCCATACCCTCCCCCTTCGGGCCTCACCCCCCCCCCCCCCCCCCCCCAGTAAGGTTTAGATCCGCCACTGTACATTATGATATTTTGAAATCAATCATTTGTTATTGGTACAGACTTGAAAACCTAAACGAATTATCTATGTAGTAAATCTTTACATTTCGACAACAAACTGTCATGGTACTCACTAGTAGAAAAAGTTTTAGAATAAGTAAAAATTGGATATCCATTCAGAGATTATACATGTATAGAAAGTATAGATTTAAGAAAATTGTAAAGAAACTACTCTGTGATAAATACACTGAAACCTGGTACAATAATCGAAATAAATGAATTGATGGGAAACTGTGCACTTATTTTAAACGTAAGGAGTACTTTGGTTTTGAAAACTATCTTAATAAAATTAAAAATTTTGATATTAAAAGATCTATTTGTAAGTTACGGATATCAGCTCATAGATTAATGACTGAAGCTGGTAGATATTCTGGTATTACTAGGAATGAACGAATATGCAACAAACGCAACTCCGGTTCATTAGGTGATGAGATTCATTTTTTGATTAAATGTGAAAAATTTGTTGATTAAAGAAAATCTTTTTGTGGTGCTATAGAAAAAACAGTTATGGATTTTACTAAACTTAATGATGAACAAAAATTCATTTACATATTATGTTCTGAAGAGCCATCCATTCTAGATATAACTGGAAAATTTATTTTGAACAATATATGACATTGTATTTGCATGTGTTATATAATCACTTCTTTCTCTACTTGTATATGTACAGTATTTGTATATATTTTCATGCTGTCCCTTAAGGGCCCTTGATTGGAAAATGAATATGTTCTATATTAGTATCTCACAAGTGGTCATCTCAAAAGCTTACAGAAGGTAGAAACTGACTATTCAGTCCTTCTGTAAGCTTTGAGATGACCACTTAAATTGTGAGATGCTAATATATGTACATATATTAATATCTCACAAGTGGTCATCTCAAAAGCTTACAGAAGGTAGTGTATAGCGGACAGTATAAAAGGGAACCTATACTGCCTCGCTAGTGAGCTAGCTTTTCTAGTAATGTGGGAGAGTCTCTCTCTTGATCATGCAAGTAGAATAGTGACTTGTAAACGTGTTTGGTGGGAGTGCTGCTTCAGGTAGAGTTTCATCATAGCTCTTGCACTTCGTGTCCATGTACGGACGTGGTTTCGTCTGGGGACGACCGGTGGTTGTCGTCTGGAACGGCAGATGCCGTTGCTGAGCAGGTGCCAAACCCTCAGAGAGGACTCACGCTAAGCTTCGGGACGAAGCTTCTCCGAGCGGGGGAGGGGGGGGATTGCAGCGGACAGTATAAGAGGTAATTTATACTGCCTCGCTAGTGAGCTAGCTTTTCTAGCGATGTGGTAGAGTCTCTTTCTTCTTGTTCACGCAAGTTAAGCAACGACGAGCGTGAACAGCACTTGGCTGGGTGACCGCTACATGTTACATTAGACACTGACTATTCAGAACGACTTATGAGGGTGATCGGTGGGGAAATCACATATTTTGGACAAATTATTGGTTCTGTATAAAAACAATTTTATTCTATATATATATATATATATATAGAGAGAGAGAGAGAGAGAGAGAGAGAGAGAGAGAGAGAGAGAGCACAGAAATAGCAATTAACTCTTAAATGAACATAACTGCCCTAAGTGAAGAAATATTTAATATAAAGCACAGAAAATTTCACTTTATTTGGATACCCACTTCTGCCCCTACCCGGGGTTGAACACACGACCTGCAGAACCAAATCTCCTAGCAGCATGTAACCGGCGCGATAGACCGCTCGATCATATATAAATATACATGTATATAAAGCACTAAAATCCGACAACACTCAACATCCAAAGTGTCGGGTCTAATAGTAGATACGAGGTCAAATAAAATAGGATAGAAAAAACACTAAAAATGACCAACGGCACGAACAACAGTGAATTGTCAAATTTTCGGGACGACCTGTCCCTTTTTCAGGACGATAGAATATTTACATAGAAAAGTAAGGAAACTAAAGCTACAACTAAACTACAAAAGCTTATTACAAACAAAACGTCTACATGTTAAAATTATCGAGTGTAGCATGTGACAATAGAAAAGGTTGTTCCCATCGAGCGTAAAGACTAAACTGAATATATATATAAGGAATAAATTTAACTTTTTAAAATTTTTATACGATATAAATTAAATTGGTTTGGGGCATTTTACGCTTATAAACCGCGAAGCTTCGTAATAATAATAAAAATTAAATTCATTCCTTATAATTTAATTTCAACACTAAAACATGCAAACATTCTTGATTTTATTTCGTAAACAGTAAATAGAAATTGATTGCACCGCACAAGGATTCGCTTAGCAACATGCCGATGAAATGCCGAGCGTGGAGTAAGCCATCTTGGTTCTTCGCATATCGGGGAGCATGTATACTTTATTTATCAATTTTGAAAATGTATGGTGGAGTTTGTAACGAAATTTGATAACAAGATATGCGTAGATTACATATATATGTGTAGGTTATGCAGGTCTAGGCCTGATGTTTACATAATGGCTATATACTACTTACATCCAATACGGTCTTCTGTATATTGGATGAGTGCCGTTACGATTATTTCCCTTCTGCTATAAACTACAAATTATGTAGGAAGATTTACTACCTATATATAAGTTAGAGCCCAGCATCATTATCTTTCTTTTACTCCCTGTCAGAAAAAAACCCATGTTGGTTAAATAAATGTCAATTCTTTTTATCTTTGTTAAGCCTTTCCAACAAATAAATAAGTACACATTTGCTTCTTTTATATGAAAATTAATCGTTAATCCCAGCTTGATTTGAGTGGATGGTTTCAAGGTGTTCTCTTGCTGGTGGATTTTAGTTTGTGTAGCGCCAAATTTCAATTTGTTAGCATCACCGCGGCCATATTGAATTATGTACAACGTTGTTTAAAAAATCGGGTTTTAACCGAGTATCATTATCGCAAGTTAATGCATATACTATTGTATGTTTATAACTTGAAAATAGACCTAATAATAATACCTCAAAAATACAGATCTAGAACTTGCTGAATTTTTAACATTCGTTTATTTGTATTATAGCGTAGTGTCATTCATTAGGCTCTCACCTATTCGATTGGAATGCCCCTATGGCGGCCGAAACACATGAGGATGTCGGCGAGCAAAGCACCGGATCAACTGGGCCAGAGATACTAATAGTGATTCAGCGAGTCAACTCAGTACAACTTTAACAAATGACAGCCAATCAGGATCCACCGGGGAAGTGACGTGCTGCAACTTTAACAAATGACAGCCAATCAGGAACCACCGGGGAAGTGACGTGCTCAGCATGGACGGTGTCGTCCGACGTTAGCATTCCCCCAGCTCCAGCATCAGTACACAACATGACTGGTAAGCATGTTAGCCATAGTATAGGACAAAAATTATTGAAGGTCAGTATATTGACCTTGTCTTTCTATTGCTTAAACTTCCGGTAAGCATGGCCGCGCACATGGACAACGTGCAGAGGTGAAAAGTTTCCAACATCACGGTACCTACCTCAACCCCGTATTATTTATCATAGCAAATTGATTTAAAAAGATATAAAGGTTTTCTGGACAATAGCAAATTACGCAACGTTAACTCAAAATACAAAATACCGAGCACACGAACGAACAGGGGTACTGCTCCGGCTAAATACAGTGAAAGCATTTTTGGGTCAGAAATTGATGAAATAGTTGATGAGAACGAAACTTCTCCAAAAGAACACCAACAATGTGATGGCAAGATTAACAACGTAACATTTCATATAGCTTGTGATTTAATATCCGCATGAAAAAGAGCAATTTTTGATTTTTTCAGCAAAACAAACCCCCAACAACGACGACAAGTGATATTTGCTGCGCTGTCAAAATTCTATTTGAGTACGAAGGCTCAGACAAAACTCGGTGAAAATAAACTTCTACCAATCAGGTTCAGTAGCAATCCAGGGAACAAAATGTGCTCAATTTAAGAACAAATACTTTACCTTCCTTAATCAGCTAGCAAAGAGCCTGCATGACGCTGAGGGTACACGACTTCCTGGATGTGATGATAACAGTAGTGATACAAACGAGACAATTTTAGAGCAATCAGATACTGAAGAATCAAAAGACTCAGGGGTCATAATTACCAATATCACAAACATTACACACAATCAGATACTGAAGAATCAAAAGACTCAGGGGTCATAGTTACCAATATCACAAACATTACACACAATGCTGCAATACAGAAAGTGGATGCTGGCTGCAACACAGAGCAAAGTGGCCCTGCAGCAGAATGTCAAAGTATTACACCCAGGGAACATATGGATACCCAAGTGATAACATTCATGTCCAAAATGGAGAGCCATTTTACAACTGCAATTGAAAGGATATTCACTCACCAATCAGCAATACTAACAACAAAACTTGAAACAATGCAGGAGCTGCACAATCAAAGCATCCAAGCCAATGATGTGAATTTCACAAAACTACTGGATAAATTTGATGCACTTATGATCAAGACGACAAATCTTGAAAAAGAAAACACTGAACTCAAAACCAAAATGAACAGTCTAAACCACATGTCGACACTTGAAAAAAAAGGTATTAAAGTCAAACCTAGAAGCAAAGTGTTCTTCCCTACAACACCAGAATGGCACTTTATCTGAGAAAATGAGAAAGTATACAGAAGAGCTAGAAAAATCTACAACGGTTGTGGCAAATAGATCTGCCCAGATAGACTCACTAGAGACAAAAATTACAACAATGAAGGCACATCTGGATAAGAAAGATGAAGAAATTGTGAGTTTAAAGTTACACAACTGCCGTGACGATAACAGCGGGTCCTTCCAGTTAGCACCAAACACAAAAACAACTCACCAAAACCAAGGAAAACTTCATGTCACATTGATTGGAACTTTCAATGTAAAAGGAATAAACCCAAACAAGCTTTCTTCCCAGTACAGTGTGAATAAAATAACTGCCTTTACCTTAGAAGAAACCGAAAAAGAAATCAGAAATTTAGCAGAGACTCCAGACCTCATTGCATTACACTCGCTAACAAATGATTTAAGAAATAAATCTCCCAATACATGCGTAGAAGAGATGTCAGGTATTTGCAAATTAATCCATGACCATTTACCAGATAAAAAGATTGCGATCTCTCCCCCGACCCCAAGGTACAGCAGTGCTCACTTTTAACATCCGCAGCTCAATTGATATGGCTTTTAATTTATCCAATCGCTCTACAAAACGCCAAGGAAGAGGCTACCATAATGCATAAGGTCGGGGAGGTGTCCGTGGATATGATTTCCAGTTCCGTTAGTAACTCCGATATACAAAATCCTGAGTACAAGATTAAACTTTTTTTTTCTACCTCAACAATCTGTTACAAATTGCCAAGTTATAAGTCTAGTCACTTTTGTGTTTTTTAATTTATTGAATAGCAGCTTGATCAACAGTCAAGTCTGTTAAGCAATCACCTTAGTTGTATAGTTAACTGTTTCGTTGTGATAGTTTGTACAGAAATCCAATATTTGTCCAACCAATTATCGTGGTGATAAGTGATACAGATTGCACTTGATATTTTGATACGGTTTGATAACTGTTCCTACAACCTGCAGTATACAGTTCACATGAGAACCAGTTTAAATATTTGTAGTTGGAATGTCGGGGGACTGTTATCTGAACATTATGACAAGACCTCAGATAGAGAGTTTTTGGTAGAATTTAATAACTTTGATTTAGTTCTCTTAACAGAAACACATGTGGGCTATGAACACAAAATCCAATTCGAAGATTTTCACTACTATCCATTTTGTCGTCAAAAGTCGAGGAACAATCGCTATTTTGGAGGTCTTGGCATTCTGATACGTAAAGGCATTAAAAAGGGAATTAAATTCTCAATGATGGCACTTCAGAATATCAGTGGATAAAATTGTGCAAGGATTTCTTCAACTTTAAGAGGGATATATACCTATGCATTATATATTATGCTCCAAAACGCAATACTGACATATTAGAATTGCTGGAAAAGAATATTTTAGAGAAATATAAAAATTTAGGGGATGTTGTTTTAACTGGTGACTTTAATGCCAGAACAGGTTCAGATGATGACTATATAGCAGGGGACAGTAACCTTCACATTCCAGTAAACCATAATAACTACAATGTTGATTTAGCAATTGAACAGAGAGTTAGCCAAGATAATGCTGTTGATCTTAGAGGCAAAGACTTGTTAGAATTTTGCATATGTAACCAAAATACGTATTTTAAATGGAAGATGTTTTAGTGATAGTTCGGGTAATTTTACCTGTCTCAAACCTAATGGTTGTAGTGTAGTTGATTATGTGCTTGTCTCACAAGATTTATTTTATGATATTCTATATATGGGTGTGTCAGATTTTAAAGCAATTTTTTCTGATTGCCACTGTAAACTCTCTTTCAAGATTTTAGCATCTTTTGATACTAACAGTAGGAACAATGAGTCTTGTTTACATGATTTCCCTTTAAAATATGTGTGGAATACAAACATTGCATTAAATGTGCAAGAAACTTTGGCACACCCTGTAATTCAAAAGGAAATGAGACAGTTCTTAGATGAAGAAATCACTTTAGACAGTTTTGGAATAAATAATGCCACTAACAAAGTTCACATGATTTATGAAAAAGTTTGTATAGCCTCACTAAAGAAAAAAAAGATATCTAAAATGCAAAACAAGAAATGGTTTGATCAAGAACTAGCCGTAATGAAAATGAAAAAAATTGTTCAAAACAAAGCACTAACTCTGTCTCATTTCCCTAAAGATCCGATAGTGCGAGGTTCTTTTTTCAAGATGAATAAACAATATTCAAAATCAAGAAAACTGAAAAGAAAAGAATTTAAAATTATTTTTTTAAACCAGCTTAATGAATTGGAGTCTAACAATCCTAGAGAGTATTGGTTTCTGGTAAACCAGCTGCGAAATGAAAAGATACGTGATCAAAACTGTATTGAGGGTGATACATGGTTCCAACATTTTTCAGATCTTACTTCTGTCTCAGACAATATACGGAAAAAACTAGATACTCTTGAGGAAAAGCTAAAAGTAATGGAACACAATAATTTCAGTTTTCCCCTGACAGACAAGAAAATTACAAAAGCAGAATTACAAGAAGCATTTTCTAAACTTAAATCCAAGAAAGCTCCTGGATTAGATAATATTTCTGATGAAATACTTAAAGCATCACAACACTTCATCAGTCCTTGTTTGCTGAAACTTTTTAATGCTGTGTTTACAGCTGGAGAATCCCCCTCAAAATGGTTAGAAAGCTTTATTTGTCCTCTTTTCAAATCTGAAGATCCAAATAAGTCAGAAAATTACAGAGGCATAGCTATTAACAACAGTATTAGAAAATTGTTTAACTTAATAATGCACCACAGACTTGACAACTTATTGCTGGAGAATGATATCATTCATAAATCACAGACAGGTTTCTCTAAGAAATCTCGCACTTCAGATCATATTTTTGTGTTGAAATGTTTGATTAACAAATATTTAAAGGCTGGTGATAAGAAATTATATGCCTGCTTCGTTGATTTTCGCAAGGCCTTTGATAAAGTCATTCATGTTGGCATTATGTATAAACTACAATCATGCAAGGTGAAGATAACGAACAGTGATCAATCTCATAACTCCTACAAGCAATACAAAATAGATAGTTGGGCAAACACGGACCCCTGGACACACCAGAGGTGGGATCAGGTGCCCAGGAGGAGTAAGCATCCCCTGTTGACCGGTCACACCCGCCGTGAGCCCTATGTCCTGATCAGGTAAACGGAGTTATCCGCAGTCAAAATCAGTGTGCCAAGAACGGCTTAACAATCGGTATGAAACACGTCAGACAGCATTTGACCCAATGTGAGGTTGTATTGACGAACTAGATCGTTATAACGACCATAGAATTTGCGAAATGCTGACTTCAATCGAGACTGTTGAAATCCCTGTACCATCAACTTGTTTGTCAGTAGCTTACCTCGATTTAAAAACTGACTATACCGAGAACAAGCTCTTGCATATCGAATCAGTTGAGATATATAAACACCATATGCAGGTGATAATGGAATATTGCTACACAAATATGGGAAGTTGACGATGGAGAAGCTGAAATCATCCCGTTTGTCATATAGTTGAGTTGTCAGTTTGTCGTTAATGTCTACTTTCAATAAAATATCTAAGTATGAAGCAGAAGTGGACGACTCTGTGGTGTCCTTTATTTCAAGCTCACAGGGATATATCAAATGGACATATGAATGAAAGCTATCATTGTTAATAGACAAAACGTCATCGATATATCTAAAAGTCGAATTGAAGGTCACAGCGAGAGATTTTTTCTTCTAGCGTAGAAGTTTTTGAATAAATTCTGCTTCATATGAATATAAAAACAGGTCAGCTAACAAAGGAGTACAATTCGTGCCCATGGGAATTCCAACAGACTGTTGGAAGACCTGATCACCAAAGACCACGAATATATTGTCAATGAGGAACTCGAGCATATTTTTTATTTCAACTTCAGAGTACTTGTGCGTGGAATCAGAGTGGTGTTTAACAAAGTAAGTTTTTGAATGACTGATCACTAGATATGAATATTTCCGTTTTCCGTTTTTGTTGAAGAAGCAACTGTCTTTGATGTCAAAAAGTCTAGTCTTCAATTTATCGTGAGGAATGGACGTGTATAGTGTTGAAAAGTCATAGGTTTTAATGCTATTGATTTGGGGAAAATTCTGTGATTTCAAGTTTACTAAAAGTTCTTTAGAATTTTTTAGAATCCACATTTGATTAACACCACTTCTGGCATATGTAGTCGCACAGTAATTTTGAAGTTTCTCCTTCACAGCTGTTAACATTTTCGTGAGGAGCAAAGATAGGGGCTTGGTAGAGCATTTACTGGATCCAGCAATGTATCTTTGTTTGTAAGGGTTTTTATGTAGTTTAGGAATCCAGTATAGGTACGGTAACTCATATTCATTCGATCCATTGACTGGAATATTAAATGTGTATAAAACTGAAGCATGGTTTTGAAGATATCAGCGGGTATTTTTACAGAATTCTTAAATCTATGTATAAAAATGACCGATTGTGTGTGAAATTAAATGATAAAAGGACAGATTTTTTCACATCTAAGGTTGGAGGTAGACAAGGTGATGTCCTTAGCCCATCTTTATTTAAACTATAAATGACCTCCCAAGTATTCTAGATGACAGTTCTGTTCCTGTTACTCTAGATAGTGAAAAGATTCCATGTCTTCTGTATGCCGATGACCTTGTACTATTATCCAATACCAAATCAGATCTCCAACATAAACTAAATATCCTTCATGATTACTGTAGTGAATGGTGTCTAGAAGTAAACATTAAAAAACAAAAGTAATAACTTTCAACAACTCGGGTAGACTATTGGATGAAAATTTTTGTCTTGGTAATGATACTATAGAATGTGTAAAACAATACAAATATCTTTGTTTAACTCTTGAAAACAATGGAAAGTTTATTGAAGCAAAGAAACAGTTATATCAAAAAAGGTTAAAGGCATGCTTCAAATTTTACAGAGATGTAAAAACTGCTAATCCCTCTATAAAAACTTTTTTACATATATTTGATCATTGTATTAAACCCATAGTATTGTATGGTTGTGAGAACTGGACCATTATTAATGTTACCCCAGAAAGAAGAAACCTCGCACTTTTTGATATATTCAAAGAGTGGGAGGTGGAAAAGCTAAATATGAAATTCTGTAAATATATTATAGGGGTGTCTAAAACTTGTACAAATATAGGCATCTATTCTGAACTGGGCAGGTATCCATTATATATTGATATGCTAAAGCAAACATTTATGTACTGGTATATACTAGAACACTCAACTTCAAACCTTTTACAGGCTGCTTTCAATGAGTGCAGGTCTAACACCATTAACAGTGACTGGTATTCTAGTATATTATTCTATTGTGAAAAACTAAATATCAATTTGCCCCACTGCAAAAAAAATATGTGAAAATAAATTTAAATTGTACATATAAAAGCAACTGCGTAACCATTTCTCAAACTTATATACAAGGATTTGGAAAATTAAGTACATACTTTCAGTACAAAAGGTTGTTCAATTTTGAAAACTACCTGAATTTAAAAACTCGAGACAATCGGGTAATTCTCACTAAATTCAGAATTAGTAATCATTTTCTACGGATAGAAACAGGCAGATATGAAAGAAAAATTGATAACCATGGTAAATATGAAATTCTTCTTAGATGTGAAAGAGTTTGTCAACACTGTATCTCAAGTTCAACAGAGGATGAATTGCATTTTCATTTTGAATGTCCACTATATAATAATCCTAGAGGAGAATTTTTGAATAAGATATTTGAAACCTTTCCAAACCTAGTACTGCTTAACAATACTGATCTGTTTACATGGATTATGTCAAATGAAGATCCTGAGTTTGCTGTTTTATTATGTCAATATTTAATTGTAAATTTCAATACAAGAAAACAACATACATGTACAATATAGTTATGTGCATGTATAAGATGCAAGTTGATTACTGCAACATAGTAACTATGTTTGTACTATATGAATATGTGTTTTGTGTGTTTATTATGTATTGATAGATGTGATGGCTAACTCTCTGTTCATCATGCAGTGCAATTGTCTTTGTTTTCCTTTGTCATGTGCTTCTGTGATTTTTGACTTTGTCAATGTACATCATTATGCTCCTCTGGGGCCCAAATTGGTTGAATAAATATTCTATTCTATTCTATTGCCCCCCCCCACCCCCACCCCTCTAGACCTAGTGGGGATGGAAAGAAATTAATTGTCAACAATTTTGTAGGGAATAATTTCCAAAGATGCAAGCCCTAAAAAGTAAATGGACAGATCTAATGTTTATATTTGCTGATGTTTATATCAAGCTCTGTTTAAACCATTTGCATATATGTAAATATACTTATGTAAGCGTATCTCGCTGTTTATAAACGCACTTGCATATATGCAAAAAATACTCATATAAGCATATTTACACCTAGTCAAGGGTAAGTGCAAATCTGTATTCTCTTGTGAGCAGATGCAAGCCAATATATAGCAATGGCGACTTTCTTTTGTACGCTACGAGGTTCCTCCACGGTCTTTCTTGATGGAGATAGCTTTTTACTAAGCCCTATACAGATAAAAAGATGGGAGAAGATCACTAGATGGTTAATGCTGTCTGACGTGTTTCATATACATTGTTAGACCGTTCGTGGCACACTGATTTTGACTACGAATAACTTCGTATACCTGATCAGGATACAGGGCTCACGGTGGATGTGACCGGTCGACAGGGGATGCTTGCTCCTCCTTGGTACCTGGTCCCACCTCTGTTGTGTCCAGGGGTCCGTGTTTGCCCAGCTATCAATTTCGTATTGCTTATCGGATTTATGAGATTGATCACTGTTTGTTATCTTTACCTTTTATTTAACTATCGAGCTTGTATCTCTGCTGGTAGACAGTCTGTCGCTCGATATATGTTCTTTCATGAATATAAACAATAATGAAACAATACTGACTGGCACGTCACCCAGTATAAAAAAGTGTCACCATGTGGAGTCTACAAGGGGCACAGGCTCCAACAGATCGGTTGGTGTCCTTCGGATTATCCTTCGTGATATGAAAGATTTGTTCTATACATGTACAATCGTCAAATTGTCAGCTTTGGTACAGAAACCAAAATTCTTATACCCAAATTAAAGACTGTTATGTTCCTTTAAGAGATATTTTTGATGATTTCTTTTCAGACTCCATGTGCTCCATCTCAAAATGCTTCGTAAAAAATTGTAAAACTTGTGATATACTGATCACTAGAAATTCATTTAGTAGTAATCTTACCGAACGTAGTTTCTGTACCAAAACTTTTGATAATTTGACTTGTAAATCTTTTAACCTCTACGCCAACCTGTGTGGCTTAATTTATGTGGGCGAAACTAAGGGTTCACTTAGTAAAAGAATATCGGGCACATATTTCAAATAAATAATGGTGGTAACAAACTTCTTTACAAGCATTTAAAATCACCGGACCACTCCATCATGTTTATGAAGATAAAAGGATTTTGGAAAAAAATTACCATCACACAAACAATCCAACATTAAGTACCCCTTTTCGTAGACAACGAGAGGATCACTGGATGAGGACTCTAGGTACTGCATTTCCATATGGATGCAATGATAATGTATATGATGTGGGGAATTTGACTAGTCCACAAGGAAATAACATGAATGTGATGGGACTCTTTCCTAATACTCAAAGATGGAAACGCAGTCATGGACATCGTTCATATAAAAGACCAAGTATAAAAAACCAAGTATAAATGATGTCACGTTTGATTCACTTTTACCTTACGTCAACAGATTATTAGGTCCACATCATATTCCTACAAAACTTTATTCTGTTCCATTGTGAGTTTTAAATACGTTATTTGAAGAAGCCACAGTTAGCCTATACTTGGATTTTTCAATACCTGAATATAGACTGAACTCTGACTATGTTTACATGTATGGATCTTGCCAATCACAGGCTCTTTAAACCAGCATGGGTCATGGATGGTATTCCTTCCAAATCATGGCGCCAGTTCCTTAAGCTCAAATTTACAAACAAAGGAATACATGTAGATGCCGTCAACATAAGCAACATTCTTCGTCATAAAAAAGTTCAGTCGTGTATTCCAACTTATTTCAAGTTCAAGGCCACACTCAGCATTTCCTACAAGTACATGTATACTTCTACTATTTCATCCAAACTTTTTAATTATAAACAAACATTGCAGTGCCTAGATATAGACCATCTTATACTTAATCCACCTATGTGTTCTTGTTCTTCTTTTAACTATAGTTCAGCTGGACATGTCATTACTGGTGATGTTAATATAGTTGAAAAGGAAGACCTCAAATCAAATTATTCAAAAAGGTCCGAAATACAGAGAACCTCTGTCTTTCAATTGGGGACAGAACTTCATTTCTATTATGAATTCTGTCGAAGATTATGCCAGACGATGGGCTAAATATGAAAAAGAACTTGATACATTGGCAGAATGGATTAAAAGTATCAGAGGAATATCAAAATCCCGCATTAGACATATTAAAACAAAAGTACACCTGTACGTACTATCTACCCCTCTGTGTTTAGTAAACCAGAAGTGATAAAAGAATTAGATAGGTTGCACGAGGAATATGTTTTGGTTCCAGCTAACAAAGCTTGTAACAACATTGTCTTTGTAAGGCTCATTATTACAGCTGTATTTTAAACGAACTTGGCATTACCTCGAGCTCCACTTTTGGTAATTGTACTTATACTCCAACTGCTCTTTTAAAAGATGAAATTCTTCAAAACTGTGCTTCAGTTTTAGGCACATTAAGTATCCCAGTCAATGGGCCGAATGAATATGAGTTACCGTACCTATAATGGATTCCTAAACTACATAAAAACCCTTACAAACAAAGATACATTGCTGGGTCCAGTATGTGCTCTACCAAGACCTGTCTTTCCTCTCCACTAAAATATTAACAGCTGTGAAGGAGAAACGTCAAACTTACTGTACGACTACATTTGCCAGTAGTGGCATCAATCAAATAAGGATTCTAAAAAAAATTATAAAGAACTTTTAGCTAACTTGAAATCGCAAATTTTTTCTCAGAACAACAACATCAAAACCTATGATTTTTCAACGCTTTACACGACCATTCCTCACTATAAATTAAAAACTAGACTTTTTGAAATTATAGACAGTTGCTTGTTCAACAAAAATGGAAAACGGAAATATTCATATCTAGTGATGAGTCATCCTGAAAATTACTTTGTTAAACACCACTCTGATTCCACGTGCAAGTATTCTGAAGTAGAAATAAAAAAAATATGCTACAATTTCTCATTGACAATATCTTCGTGGTCCTTGGTGATCAGGTCTTCCAACAGTATGTTGAAATTCCCATGGGCACGAACGGTGCTCCTTTGTTAGCTGACCTGTTTTATATTCATATGAAACAGAATTTCTACAGAAACGTCTACGCGAGAAGAAAAACTCTCTTGCTGTGACCTTCTATTCCACATTTAGATATATCGACGACGTTTTATCTACATTGTATTAACATTAATAACTTTCATTCATATGTCGATTCGATATATCTCTGCGAACTAACAACTCAACTTTATGACAAGTGGGATGATTTCAGCTTCCCCATCGTTAACTTCCCATATTTATGTAGCAACATTCCATTATCACCTTCATGTGGTGTTTATATCTTTCAACTGACTCGATACGCAATAACTTGTTCTGCGTATGGTCAGTTTTTAAATCGAGGCAAGCTACTGGCAATCAAGTTGATGGTACAGGGGTTTTAACAGTCTCGTTTAAAGTTAGCATTTCGCAAATTCTATGGTCGTTATAACGATCTAGTTCGTCAATACAACCTATCATTGGGTCAAATGCTGTCTGACGTGTTTCATACAGATTGTTAGACCGTTCTTGGCATATTGATTTTGAATACGGATAATTCCGTTTACATGATCAGGATATAGGGCTCACGGCGGGTGTGACCGGTCGACAGGGGATGCTTACTCCTCCTAGGCACCTGATCCCACCTCTGGTGTGTCCATGGGGTCCGTGTTTGCCCAATTATCTATTTTGTATTGCACTGAAGAGACATTATTTGTCGAAATGCTCATCTGGTGCATCAAAATTGGTACCGTATAAGTTTTACATTATAGGAGTTTTGAGATTGATCACTGTTCGGTATCTTCACCTTTCATCTACCAGATTATTAAGTCAAAGTAATTCATTATATATCCAGAGGGCAAAGACACAATGTTTTAAGAGATCTTTTACAATTTACGTTTCACAGTTATAGAATGATATTTTTTAAAAATATTACCCAACACTGGAAACTTTGAAATCTGCTTAGCATAAAAAATTTTATCCCGGAAGTTAAAAACATATAGATTTCTTTTTGTTTGTTTTCAGTTATATTTTTGTAGAAGGCGTATGTATGTAACATACCTTTATATACTAATTTATATTGTATCTGTATAATACTACTGTCTATATATATGTTTTCAGGGCCACAATGTGAAATAGTTTTAAAACTAATTGTGCCACATGTATCTTGTATAAAAGGGGGTATTGTTATTAATATCATTTCATTATACATTTGGGAGTTTGAGAGAAGCAGGGTTTTACAATATCGTTTAAAAAGGTAATCTTAATAATTCTACGAGAAACGATTATGTTTATATTTTACAATGTAGATTTATATCGACCACAATCCTATATTGAGAATCGAGCTAATTTCAACTCGTTTTGTAGAGATGAAACTTTTAAAACAAATTCAAGATCAAGAAATCTCAGATACAACTGTACATTGCTTTTATAAATATATCATTTTTAAATGCAAGCAAAATTAAGAATATCTTCAGAAATAAAACTACAACACACCACTATTCATTTCAGCCTTTCAGTCGTTCTTCAAACTGGTACACACTCATTAAACATCGTTACCTTATGTGTTTATCCGTATAAGATTTATTTGTAATTGAAAGGATGCGTACAAACAGTATCCTTGTTTACCACATAACCCTCCTACAAATCGACCTATATATGTGTAAGCAAATCCCCAGGGTTTGTAGCCATGAATTACACTTGTCACTTTATTTCCATAATCAACTCAAGCTGACGGGAGGAATAGTCTATAATTACTACAAAGTTCATGAGCAATTTACACCTCCCCTTAGGATTTCGGACAGTCATATATTTCCGAAAACATCCTAACGGAAAGAGTTTGGCACATTGCAGTTAACAAGGTTAGCGAAGATTAAACTAGCTTAATGCCAGAAGTGGTCAGCGAGAATGTCATGACGCCAATTCCAGTCGCATACATACATACATGTACATACATACATATATATAAACTTAAAATCGCAAAACTTTTTTTCAAATCAACATCGAAACGTACGACTTTTCAACACTTTACACGGCCATTCCTCACGATAAATTAAAGAGTATACTTTTTGACATCATAGACAGTTGCTTCTTCAACAAAAATGGAAAACATAAATATTCATATCTAGTGATCAGTCATCCAAAAAATTATTTTGTTAAACACCACTCTGATTCCACGTACAAGTACTGTACTGTGAAGTTGAAATAAAAAATATGCTAGAGTTCCTCATTGACAATATCTTCGTGGTCTTTGGTGATTAGGTCTTCCAACAGTCTGTTGGAATTCCCATGGGCACGAATTGTGCTCCTTTGTTAGCTGAACTTTTTTTTATATTCATATATATGAAGCAGAATTTATTTTAAAAAAACTTCTACGCTAGAGGAAAAAATTATCTTGCTGTGGCCTTCAATTCGACATTTAGATCTACATATATCGACGACGTTTCATCTATTAACAATAATAACTTTCATTCATATGTGGAATCGATATATCCCTATGAACTCAAAATAAAAGACACTACAGAGTCATCCACTTCTGCTTCATTTTATTGAAAGTAGATATTAACGGCAAACCCACTCACTCACTCACTCACTCACTCACTGGTTACTGTTAGTGATTGTTATCACATCAGTGCCGCACGGCAAACTAACAACTCAAATTTATGACAAACGGGATGATTTCAGCTTCCCCATCGTCAGCTTCCCATATTTATGTAACAATATTCCATTATCACCTGCATATGGTGTTTATATCTCTCAACTGATTCGATAAGCAAGAGTTTGTTCTGCGTATGATCCGTTTTTGAATGGAGGTAAGCTACTGAAAAACAAGTTGATGGTACAGGGGTTTCAACAGTCTCGTTTAAAGGGAAAGGCAACCCTAACCACAAAGTTACTTTATGAATAAAGTATCACTTACTGATATCGTAATTGACCGTCTTTAACTACAGAAATCCTTGCTAAACAATTAAAGCAATATTAATCTATCATGTATTTTAAATTACCCACCGCTAAGAGAGTGACCATTGGAGTTTAATTTATGACGTCACACCGTCTATTCCGGTTTATTTCATTAGCAGCACTGTAAACATGACATGCCACGAACACTTAAGTTTGGAGCCGTATAGATTTGAGCCCGTTCTTTCGCAAGAAGAAATTGAGAAAAGAAGACGTTCAGTCGAGTCGCAGACCAGGCAGACGGTACACGTTCTTCATACAAATGTCTCAAACCTCAACTTGTCATTACACAAATGGTGGATCCACAGTTTACGTAGTCTTTTCTTTTCAAATGACTTGGTTGAGTCGGGAATATCGAAAAACAACCTTTCTTCACATCTCTCCTTTGCATTAGTGTAATTAACTGCTTGCCAGGAAGGCATCAACCTATTTATTCGTAAGATCTACCACATGCACATCTTTGATGATCTCGCAGGTGCTTGGGTTCAGCCCCCCCCCCCCCGAATACGCTACATGAGTTGATTTAATTAATGTTTTGTTGAAAATATTTCTAATGCATGTCAACAACGTCTTCCATACCCATAAAGTCCAAAATAATTCAAAATAAGCCCTTTTAAAACAAATATCCTAGACCACTGGTTATTATAAGTTCTGTTATAATAACCAGTGAGGGTATTAATTTTTTTAAAGGACTTATTTTGGACTTTATGGGTATGGAAGACGTTGTTGACATGCATTAGAAATGTTTCAAGAAAAAAAATAATTAAATCAACTCATGTAGCTTATTCGGAGAGGGGAGGGGGTGAACCCAAGCACCTGTGTGTGATCTTTAGAATCTCAACAAAACCGGAACAGACGATGTGACGTCAAAATCATTGATTTTTGTGGTCTTGCATACAAAAGAGTTACACATCATGGCAGCCTCTATAGATCGCAGGAATTTCAATTTTAGACGTTTTCAAATTAGTACTGAAACATTTCTAGGCCATATATCAACAGAATTGTATGACAAATCTTTATCATATGATTAATCCTATCATTTATCATGTAATTTTTTTTGGGGTTGCCTTTCCCTTTAAAGTCAGCATTTCGTAAATTCTATGGTCGTTATAGCAGTCCAGTTTACCAATCCAACCTATCATTCTATCATTGGGTCAAATGTTGTCTGACGTGTTTCATACCGATTGTTAGACCGTTCTTGGCACATTGATTTTGAATACGGATAACTCTGTTTACCTGATTAAGATATAGGCCTCACGGCGGATGTGACCGGTCGACAGGGGATGCTTACTCCTCCAAGGCACCTGATCCTACCTCTGGTGTGTCCAGGGGTCCGTGTTTGCCCAACTAACTATTTTGTATTGCTTATAGGAGTTTTGAGATTGATCACTGTTCGTTATCTTCGCCTTTCTTTGAAACTGTTCGTTATCTTCACAATTCATAGTTTGTAAAAAGAATTCGGTATATGATACAGTAAATATACCCAATAATAAAAGTCAAGAAACACAAAACTTGAATAACATTTCATTGTTAGCGTTTTAATGCCTCTTGAGACGTTATGTGTGCTATATGTATTCTGAAGAAGCATTAGAGCCGGAAGTGCTAGCAGTGAAATGTTATTCGGATTTTGTGTTACTTGACTTTTATTATTGGGGATATATATATATATATATATATATATATATCTGTGTGTGTTTTCGTACCAGCATTGATTTGATCGAGATCTCCAATGTATCTACACATCATACACAAAGACAAAACGAAATGACTGAATTCTTTTTGAATGAAACCAAAAAAAACAAAACGATGCAAACGAATTAAATTTTGAAACTACACACGTAATAATAAGTACATGTATATTCTGGAGCAATTGAAAGACCTGCACATGTAGGGAAGTACAGTATAAATAGTCTAGCAATATATGTTATCCAAACTAAAACTACAATATCCTCTCTTTCCTTTTAATGTTCTGTTTGTTTCTGAGTAGTTTGGTAAATCATACCTAATGAATCATGTAATCGTGGTATACCGATTCTGGAACACTCAAAAAATGGAAGGTTTGGATTTTCAGCAAAAAGTACGGTTCTTTTATTTTTAACCAATACTTGCACCATTTCTTATTTTGGTAAGTTTAGCTAAAGAGAATGAAACAACCAATGTATAGCATCAGTTCTGATAGAGATGTTTTAAGAAATAAAAATTTTCAATAAAACGTGCAGATTTCTATATTTTAATTCGCAAAATAGATGTATGTCAGAAATAACAAAAGCATGAATAAGTTCCCCAAAGTCAAAATGCAAATACACAATCAAATGCAGTTTTCATGCTTTGAAAATGAAATTTCCTGGTAAGAGGTATAAAATGGTGGATTTCTGATTTTTAAGCGGTTGTTCAATTTGTCACCGCTTATCGACATATTCATCTCATCATCAGATTAGTATCTGGGATAATCAAAAGACATCCTACTTCTATACAGCAGTAACACCGGTAATTTATTATTCTGTGGTGGTTTGAAAAATAAAATACAGGGTCTCTGTTAGATGAACAAGTAAAAATAATTTTATTATCAACTATTTTATAAACGAGGTATCAAATTCAGCATGTCCAACACAGTTGAGCAATAATACTGAAGTTACTCAGTATGCATGAACATATGTAATATGTATAAGAAAATAATATTTATTGAATGTAATTTCCGGAAATAACATACACATACAATTTTATTAACGTTTCCATTAAAGTAATAAAGCCCAATATTTACAGTATAATACAGTACTTCATGCGCTGCTTAATTTATAAATGTTTAGGAAACTAAAGAAATATCACAAAGATTTACCAAATCGCATAAAACGTTTGTCCGTTTGGTCACGCCCGAATCGCATAAATCTTTTTTCCTCGTCGCCACTTTTCCCGAATCGCATAAACCGTTTCTCTTCATCTCCACTTTTTCCGAATCGCATGAATCGTTTGTCCTCTTCACCGCTTTTACCGAATCTCATGAATCGTTTTTCATCGTCGCTGCGTTTACCAAATCGCATAAATCTTTTCTCTTCGTCTGCCGTTTCTTCGTCCATACTTTTCCCGAACCTCATGAATCTTTTCTCATCATCGTCTCTCTTGCCAAATCTCATGAATCGTTTTTCCTCATCGCCGCTTTTACCGAATCGCATGAATCGTTTTTCCTCGTCGCCGCTTTTACCGAATCGCATGAATCGTTTTTCGTCATTTTCGCCCTCTTCGTCAACGCTTTTTCCAAATCTCATAAAGCGCTTCTCAGCTTCTCCATCATTATCCATACTTTTTCCAAAGCGCATAAAACGTTTACCGAATCGCATAAATCTTTTTTCATCATCGATACTTTTACCAAATCGCATAAACCTCTTGTCGTCCCCACTTCGTCCGTTGCGAACAAATCTTTCCATAAGTGTGTCATCCTTGGGATCACGACCAAAGCGCATGAAACGCTTATCATCTGTAACCATATCGTCTTCTCGTTTACCAAATCGCATAAATCTTTTTTCATTCCCATCCTTACCAAAACGCATAAATTTCTTGTCAAAACCAGGATTTCTTCCAAAGCGCATAAACCTTTTCATATAGATGCTATCTGAGTTTGAACCATCAGAGGGCGCTCTTCCAAACCTCATGAATCGTTTATCTTCGGATACTTCGTCTGTTTCTCGTTTGTGTTTTTCGGACGCATCTTTTTCAGTTGAGTTATCATTCTCTTTGGATTCTGGCACGTCCTTCACAAATGTCGGTTCGATTGATCTTCTTTTCCTTAATGGAATACCCGTTTCTTCCTTGAATTGTATGACTTTTTGAAGGGCCTCTCGTAAATTGTTTTCTACACTATCTTCCTCCCCGCGTTTACCGAATCTTAGGAATCTCTTGTCGTCACTGTTACGACCAAATCTAATATAATGGTCACCACTCAATGCTCTTTTTCCGAATCTGAGAAATCTTTTATCGGGTATTCTTTGTTCGCCTGAAAAATACACAAAATACTATTTCAAAAATGAAGAGATACACCGCGATTTTACTACAATAGATAGAATAGATGTTTCAGGACAAAATTCCTGTTTCGTATATTTCGTGCAGCACAAGTACATTGATTTACCAAATACAATGTAAATCTGTCACAAGTCTATAAAATTTGTACCAAATAAATATTGATCCTGTAAGTTAATTAAAGTTCGTCCCAAAAGTTGTTTTGTAATATGACAAACAAAATTTGACCACGTGTCAGATTTATTCTAGTTGGGTTTTAATGAAGAGAAACAAACTCTGGATGATCATGCACATTGCGCGATTTATCCTGAACATCAGGCTATCGGATGACAGCAATATGATAGTTCAATAGAGTGGAGCAGGCAACAGTTGGAATAAATCACAGAGAGACGAAGCAGCTTGACAGGATTGTAAGACAAGATGGGTTCTAAAACGGTATGAAGGCAGCGAAAGTTTCGTTTTCTTAGTTAAACAAGAATACGTCCCCGACATGGGAATATCTAACGACAGAAAACCGTTCATCGGTTGCCACAGTTTAGTGAAAATGCAATTGTTGAATAAAGTAAAATCTAAAGCATTACCGTCTGCTTAAAAGAAAGAAAAATTGATAGCCATGTGAAGAAAATAAACGTCACTTATTGGTCTTCTTGCTTTCGTCTACAACTCTTATCAATGATTTCTTCCTCACAATAACAATGACCCATTGGAATTTATACAGCTTGCTCATCTTCTATGGGACGACCTCACAAAAATAGCAAATAACAAAATTACCAGAGAATTTACGACGGCAGAATTATTCTTTAAATCAGTTGGCTATAGCTATCGGCGCATTGATGTTTTTGGGATGTACTACAACGGCAAGACCATACCTCCGTAGAAAGTGTACAAACCAATAATGGATGCACCTTGGACAAAATTTAATTTAAAACGTCAGAAACAAATCCAATACCAATTCAACCAAACCTTAAAGAATCTAAGCAATCTCAAGGTTCTACTGTTGATTTTTTAAAGGTTGATTCAAAAGATAATATTAGGATGGCTGTTGTTGCAGTAATTGATGATGACATTTTCTCTACTCGACGTCGAGGTTAAGGAACAATATCTACAGCCGAGGCTAAGGACCGGCATTTGATTAAATCAAATCATCTATAGAATTTTTTTTTTTACTATTTTTTTGGATTCTCTTTCCTGTTTACTAAGCTTGCAAAAAATGAACTTAGATCAACCATATTTTTGGGGCATCATTAATAAATATTTCTATTGAAGAAAACAAGGTAAATCAATCAATATTTTAGATTCCAAACCATATAGGTAATCAAGGCAACACCAAAGCAGCAATGCTGAAAAAGGAGCACTTCAGATCCAAATTGTTAACTTTAAAATTCCATAAACAGAACTTAAACCTACAATTAAAGAGCATACTCTCTCTCTTTGGAAGACTGAATGGGATATCTGTGAAACAAATGAATGACGAGGGATGTAAAGGCATGTAAACCAAATAAACAAGATGTATGATACGATTATCACTAGAATTCCAATCAGCCACTGTGGGTTGAAACATTCATATTTGCTCAACCGAGATATATAGTCTAAGACTGCCCAGTAACAATTAAAAACGTTATGTCAGAGTGTAGTGACCAGCTACAAAAAGGTGAACATCCATACAGCTTTAAGACTTGCACGAAACCGATCTTTACAACAATAATCAATATATCTTGATACATTTTTGTTCTTGGTAGATTTATACTGTTGTATTTAAACATAATTATGTTCATGAGACGTAAAAAATGGTTCCCTGTATCAGAAATCACAACCCCTCTGGCAACACAAAAGACCGTTCTCGTGGTGTTTGATAAAAGAGTAGACTTATTACGAGCCGCCAGTACGAATTTAAAAAAATTCAAAATCGGACACAGAATCAGCGTCAAAGTCGCTATATCGCTGAAATATCGCCTCTTCGGCTTAAAATTCAAAATAAAAAAAACAAACACAAACTACCAACCATCACAAGACTGAAAACCCTAGTATATAAAACGATGCACAAGAAATCCCGTGGGGATCCGGGTTAGAATAGGTCATCAGTGTCCCTTGCTTGTCGTAAGATGTGACTAAATGGGGCGTTCCTTCGGATGAAACCGCAAATACCGAGGTCCCGTGTCACAGCAGGTGTGGCACTATTAATATCCCTCCCTGTTCAAAGGCCGTAAGCGCCGATCATAGTCCTAAATTTTGCAGCCCTTCTCCGGCAATTGTGACCTCTCCATAGGAGTGAAAAATTCTCGAGAGGGACGTTAAACAATATACAATCAATTAATCACAAGAAATAGTAATGAACGTAGATGGCGGAAATGTGTCAATGCTGTCATCATTCACTCCCACACGATGACGTCATACGTCAGAAGAATAAATCGTATTATAGAAGAAACTTTTGATGCACATTTCCAACAAATACAACGTAGACAGTATATACAGAAATAAATCAATTTTGTGATGAGGATCAATACCATTTGGACTATGAAATAAAGCACCGGAGTTAATTGAATATGAAAGACGGGACAATCCATCGAGTTCCAAATTAACAACAATAGATCATCTTTGTTTCCCTGTCTTTATTAAACCGCCATGACTGTATTAATATGAAGTCCCTCAAGATCACATAACTCCCCCTCTCTGGCACGTGGGACTGACTGTTAATGGATTCGAGTTCACTGGTTTTGACTATGAAATGAACCAAAGAGGGCAGACGATCTTTTTTATGTGAAAAAGTTGTCTAGCTGTAGCATATATGAATCATTAGATTTTGCGATATACATGTACACACTATTATTCTTAATTTAAGGGAATTTTCTTTATGGATTTATCAATTGCTCGTTTGAACTAAAAAATCAAATGTGAAAAGGAGATTAGAACTTTGGTAGGCACATGAAAACATATCTGAAGGAAACAAAATCAACTTCAATATGTATCTGTTACTTCGTCCTCAAATTGACCATCTATCTACATGTATATTTCTATCAGAACTATGGTTGTGGTGGCTCAGTGGTAGAGCGTTCGCTTCGTAACTCAGATGCAATGGGTTGAGCATAGCTCATATCCTGACTGCATCATCCTTAAACCATAAAAATGGGTATATGATTGCTCCTTCGCCAAACGTCCGGCATATAAAAGTTTAATTTGCAGGTCTGTTTGATGAGACCTTCAAAACCGAGATCCCGTGTCGTGACAGGCTCCTCAATTGGTCTAAATTTGTGGCGCTTCGCCCACAGCTGGCGACGACTCAATAGGAGTGAAAAAATTCTCGAAGGGACAAATAAACAAACTAAAAATCTGTTTATTACATTTTCAACAGTGAAATACAATAATTTATGAATGAAAATAACAGCTGATTGTGACGTCATGTTAACTGATTGAGATGTCATGTTGTGCATTACTATTAATACATCCTTTAAGATTTGAAATAAAAGTGTTCTAAAACCAAAGAAAATGTAATAAACAGGAAATCCAATGTTTTATAGTTTGATATGGGTTTTATTTCACTCGTAAGACAGGATTTTTTAAAATATATTTTCATGAGTGCTTCGCACTTGTAATTTAAATAAGCCTGTTTTACGAGTGAAATAAACCCCATAACCAACTACAAAGCATTCAATATTCAACAGGGGATGCTTACTCCTCCTAGGCACCTGATCCCACCTCTGGTGTGTCCAGGGGTCCGTGTTTGCCCAACTATCTATTTTGTATTGCTTGTAGGAGTTATGAGATTGATCACTGTTCGTTATCTTCACCTTGCATGTACTCTATTTACCTATCCACCCATCTATCGAATAATATTGTTAACAACTTTGCAACCTTCTTATTAAAAATTGATTGAGATGTTATTACAGTAATGTTTATGACAACTTTATAAACATATTGAACTGCTTTAAAAACGGAACTTACAATATAATTACTAGTAGTTTAAACCATACCTTTTAATTTGTAAATAACATTTGCATAAGAACAAATATTTAAAACGATTCGATAACAATTTAATTTCTACAAATTCGCCCCCTTGTATGATAAAATAATCTTTATTAAAGTTGTTATATCATTGAAATAAAAGCACAACCTCCATTAAGTCCCGCGGGGATCCGGGTTACAATAGGTCCTAGGTACATTTACCCCTTGTTTGTCGTAAGAGACGACTAAATGGATGAGACCACAAAAGCCAAGGCTCCGTGTCACAGGAGGTGTGACACGATAAAGATCTCTCTCTCTCTCTCTCTCTCTCTCTCTCTCTCTCTCTGAGCAAAGACCAGAAACGCCGAGCATAGGCCTACATTTTACAGCCCTTCACCGGTAATGGTGACGTCTCCATATTAGTGAAAAACTCTCACCTGGGACGTTAAACAATATACAACAACCTACCAACCACTCAGATTTTGACAAACATTTAGAAAAATATGAAAAGCAAATCAAATCACCACAACGAAGTTCAAGACATCTAAATAAAATTGAGGCGAGTTTACCGAGAATACTGGGGACACAAAATTTGCAATTTGCTCAAAACTGGGTCGTCTATTTCATTTAAAGAAATATACAGTGGTTATGACCAGATATCACGATACATGATTTTTAGCCGAGTAGCCGTAAGATTATCCTGTTGATAGAAACGACTTTATCTAAGACATTTCCTCGAGGGATGAAATCGCCATATGAAACTTGCCGTGGAGGAAATAACAGAAATTTGTCACGCTATCCAAATACCAAACGTCTCCATTATATAGTGCCGAGACACCGTTACTTATATTCCCCGGGACTGAATAAAAAGGACCAACGCTTAACATCACGTGATTCACACCTCATACAATTAAACAGTAACGTCACACGAGTCCTATTGATTAAGAGACGGTTGAAAACCACCTTTTGTCAAGACAGTAAATGCTTCATTCATAAGGCTAAATGAAGATTTATACCACCACATCTCGGTAACATGGCCCTTATCACTTGTACAGGAAAACCAAGTATTTTGTTCTGTGGCATTTCAGTCTGTTCATTACTTGTTTTGCTTGGTTTGGATTTCTTAGTTTAGATTTACCTGGATGTGAGAATGTTTTATTACTTGACGTTTTAAAAACAGTTGTTATGAAATTAATTTTTAATTAATAAAATTAGGTCTCAATGAAAATCTAAGGAACCACACAACGAAAAACTTGAAATTAGCAGTGTTGCATGTTCACGACAACGTTAGAACTGTTAAGAAGTGTATCTATAATTAAGTTGGTATACATGTAGTTTCCTAATTTATTGTTGTAGTCACACCTCGTAATTTTTTTTTTTAATTTGGAGCGATTTTTGCAGTGACGATTGTTCATTTGACACAAAGAAGCATGAAAAAATATTTTCTATAAAATCATTTCCTGCACGTGCTCTACAACCTTTGATGACTTTTTTTCATCAGTGACCTTGGCCAAAGGCCATGACAGACCGTCGGGTAATATGTAAGCTTTTGCAAAGTATGAATTTACAATATATTTCTTTGACAAAATTATGGACTATATATACTTGGCCGACATTAAGATAGGTCGTCTGGTAATAATCAATCTATGCAATGTTCAATTTATTTTATTGACTCGCCATTACACATGTGCATGTACGATCCAGACAAGTGAGATGAAAATATAATACTAACAGATGAAATAGTGATACCACCCTTGTTTACAGGGGTATAACTTAGTATCTAGTGTGCCTGTTACAAGTGGAAGGAAATGTTCAAAATGCAATTCATTTAAGGTATATGAGCTATATAGCCCAGCCCTGGCGCCTTAATCATTTGGAAGGGGTCATCAATTTCACGATTGTGGTAGAAGTTCAGTATCACTATGCATCCAGTGTATGCGCTACATGTTCATGGATTCAGATGCATCATTTGTAAAGATTTTGACCCTACCTACCAGTCCTAAGCTTAAGGGATCGAGGGTCAATGAAATTCTAATCTTAGGGTTTCTTTTGAAAACAAAAATGCTATACACCAATTTTCATAAAAAGATATTGACCATGCAGATTCTAAGTAAACGTTTCATGTTCGGTACTTAGCGGACGCCAGGCGCAGATCGCAATAGGTCATTACTTGATTATTGTACAAGTTCCATCACGACAGACCAAGAATATAGTGGAGTAAAAATAAAACAAACAAAAACAAACAAACAAACAAAAACAACAAGATTTTGTACATACATTTGACTGGGCAAAATGAATATTTTCATTTTCAATCATATTAAAAAATTTCTCCCTATATGAAATAAATATTTTTTATGTATCAGATCAATTTAAAGATTAAATATAGTTATTTTTGGTACATTTAATTTCCATTCAGTTGATTTATAAAAAGACACTAAATGGACCATTGCACCACAATGTAAAATCGACCAAGTGGGATCATTACATAATATAACTTAAATATTCGTCATATTTTTTTTATTTTTTATTTTTGTGTGAAAGTATCAATCAATATGAGTGAACCACTCTGACGGGATAAAACAAACAAACAAAAATATTAAAGAATATTTGACATTATTATCATTAAATTAAATAAAAGCGTATATCATAAGAAAAAAAAAAAAAGTTATCCAAGCGACTTAAGCGCAAGGCGCGGATGTGTCTTCCTTAGACCTGATAACGCACGCTCCCGTTGACCGCGGAGGACGACAATTTTAGGAGGCTGTGATTACTGTCATTACAGTTAAAGTCAAAGCCTGACATTACTCCACATGATTGATTAAACAGGGCGTCTTTTATATTGCAAAACTGAAGTAACTGTCAGATGACTGGTGTGTTTGAATTCAGAAACCCAATATTAGTGAAATTGTTCAATAAATGGCATTATTTATTAAATCCAACAAAACGGAATGAATACTTCATTTATGCAATCCCTGTCTTATTTAGTCATAATTTCATATTAGTGTAGAACAAAACAATCTTAAATACAATATTAAGATTCACAATACACTTTTAAGGACCTAAATTGAAACATTGTCTGTTTCCCTGTTGTGAAAAGACCCAATAAAACCCGGGTTTACTTGACTTGGATTTATTTTCTAACATTGAAATGTTTTATACTACCTTATTTTTAAAACACGGTTTTATTATCGTTGTTTTCACACATTGAAAACATTAAAAGGGCCCGAAGCGAATTCAAAACTATGTGTGCTGTCTTTATTAAAAATGTAAAGTAATTCAATCAGAAGCTACTGTGTGTACAATTAAGACCAAACAATTAAAATACCTTCCTTGCCTCCTTACCTACTGACCATGGGTCAAAAAGGTGGATCGAAGAGGCGAATTGTATCTGTTGAGAGATAGAGTGATTTGCTCAATGAATGTCAGTAATCACATTCAGGATTAAAGTATATTCCATATTTACCTACTAATATAGGATCAATTGGAGGATCGGGAGGAGAATCGAACAATTATATTTCAGTTTTAGTATTTGGGTAATAAATAAACCAACTAATTTTCATCGAGTTTTCCTTTATGAAAACGGATCCTCACCAGATAAAAGCCTCTCACATTTAAGAAACTTGAATATCAAATTTGCATCTTAATTGAGTAAGCATCAAGTTCTACAAACCATTCTTTCTTATTATAAGGCACGGCACTTTAAAATATTCCGTGACAAGAATTAATTGGTAGAAATTGATTCATGGATCTTTATAGAGTTTGCTATTTAGTGTTAAAAGTTCTTTATATTGCTATTTGCATTATTACCATAAAACTAAGAGTTCGAGATTAAAAACAAAACAAAATTCTGTGAGCAACTTTTTCTTTTTCTCGGACGATGCGTCTGCGAAGCGATGGACGTTACAAAATATTCGAACGATACAAGTATGTGTACCCGAAGCGATAAAACATCATTACATTTTAATTTCTTAAAGCATGTGTACTTTAAAGGACATACAATTTCTTGTTCCAACTCTATATTTTGTTGCATTTATGGAGATAAGTCAATCTAATGTGCATATGTGTAATTTGTATAGATGCTTAATGATGCTTATAGACCTGTCCATGTTAAATTCAGCGTTCTACACGTTTGAATTTTTACTCTCTCACAGCGTGAAATGATTGATTTACATTAAAACCGACTACCCACGAGCGTCAATTAAAGTTGAACGTGTCGATTTTAATCATGCAGTGTTCAACTTTCCACAGACAGACAAGTGATCACCAAAGTTGAATGCTTTGCTCGAGCAAAGTAATACTAAATCCAAGCGGACAGCATGTTTTTGTTAACTTGCATTTTTAAAAAAAAAGAAATAACATTCTGTATACTGATGCGCTGTAACTGCGTAATTTTGAAAACAATTTTTTTTTCCAGAAAGGTTTGTTCTTCTTCTTGGCGAAGGTTTCGAATTTTTGTATTAAAATCCAATTTCATTTTGAATACTAAGAAATGCTTTCTGAGAAGAGAATACAAACATATTAGCTATGTGGGAGTGAGTTGTACATACCTAGCAGAAGGCTTATGTCTGGATTACACAGTTCTGGGAAGTAGTCACAGGTTGTTACTGCAGCTCTTGTCTCACCAGAGAAGCAGTTTAAAAAGAAAGTCACCAACAAACTTGCATATGTCCACGAACCCATACTGCACTACTAAGTCCCTGAAATTCAGAACAAAGAATTCATATCTGGATATTATGTAGTTCATAAACGTAGTTTCTAATCTAACATGATTCTCCAAATAGAAGGACCTTTTTACAATATTTTTTAATATCGAGTTTAACTCAGAACATCCATTTCGTTATGACAATAACATTTACCCTACTACACACTGAGTTTATTTTATGTAATTAGCCTGCCCTTCTATACTTCCTCTGAATATTTCCGGCTATCATCGTTTCAACCCTAAAAGACGTCGGGACCGAAAGTAGCATTAGATTAGGACTTTCGTTTTTTTCTGTCATAATTATGCGTTATTTCCATTAACTCAAATACAGTTATCCTAAATCTCATTACAAATATGGAAGACGAGACCGTTCTGACTGGAATTTTATTGAACTTGACACTTTTCCGATTAACTTGAAAGATCGCCAGTTGCGTTCGCTTGTTAGAGAACAAGTCATCTATGATAAAAGTGGTGATTGGTTTTATAATGCCATGTTAATTGTTCGATGATGCGATCATTAAACAGGCATTTCATGCAGTGACAATTACTGTACTTCTCAATGCCTGCTGTGCATCTATATACATTGTTCTCGTAGTCGTATGTATGAAGTTCAGATTTAGTTTTAGACTTGTAGATCGTATGTAAATGCTTCATGTATAAAATGGTATGGAAAGAACTTTTAGCAAAGATTTGGTGTCATCGAAAAAAAATAATTTCCATTCAGTAAACTTACCTAATCGAGATTGTCTCGAGATTAAAATGCATTTACTCGAACTATATAACCATTTTCAAAATTTCGATTAACTTTAGAATCAATTGTTGCCCAAGTTTGAAGCCTCCTGATCCCTATTTTATGCTATAGCTAAGTCCCCATTTCTTGGTATCAAACAACTTCGCGTTGTTATAAATTTTGCTTAAATAAGTTAGCCTTTAAGAGCATTTACAGGACAACGGCAATAAATAAGACAACTATTTCCTAATATAAGAGTTCGTTTACCTTTTTAATATACAGTTAATATACCAGGTTCACGCTGCAAGAAAATAATAGAACAAATTGATATATTAACGTTAGCAATATTCCCAAAGGTCCGGTGCATTTCTAGACTTCATTAGAAAATCCAAAATGACCATTCTGTTGGTTCCGATATTTGATACTGACATCATATTACATTATGCAATAGGGTTCTACAGCCCGCCGTAGGCACCTAAAGATGTGTTGAACTTTAATGAAATGTATGGTCCAATGCGTTTCATCCAATATTCTATATTTGAGTGAACATCGAATAATATATGGTGCTATAATATGAACAGTAAAGAACTCTTAAACAGAATGTTTCTTTTTCGACCTTTTTCTAAAGATACAGTGACGTATACGTTTTTATGAAGTGATCATCACGCCTAAAATAATTTTTTGTGCAAACAGTTCGTAAAACACTTGCATTATTATTCATTATTTTATCGAATTAAGTGCAGTGTGTCCCGGGAGTTGTATATGACCGCGGAATATCGTGTCAAAAGTTCAACATTTAAATATTTGATTAATACTGCAACATTATCAATTACGGTACGTCGATACCTTCCATCAGTAAGATCTTAAGGAAAACATTGAAACTCCCACAAAGCCAAACGTCCATTGGAATTTGAGCTTAATCAAACGCAATCAAAGCGTCTGCTTTCTTTGTTGGGCACTTGTTGATGCAACAAGGAGTTTCTATAATTCACAGCAACTCTCTATTTCTCTGCTCGATAATAACGATAAACTTGATGCAAGACAGAACACGACCGGGTCCAAATTTCTCATGGTTTTGGTGATATTTTATCTCCCCTGAGTTCCCTGTACGGAGTTAATAATATTAACCGACTCTGTGACTACTGCTTTTATTATTTTAGCGTATTTATTCCAATATTTCAAATATCATCATATAAAATCACCGTATACATGTTCAATGATTATTCAGTCAATAACAAGTTAAAAAAGCAAATGTCATTGTACAAGTATTTTGTAAACAGGGTTTTAAATCGAAATGTCCTAGAAAAATACTTATCTTGTTAAAGTAACATCTTTTGAATTACAACGGATTTAATAATATTAGAAAATATGATATAATGAAAATAACTTTGTAGAAAAATAAAATACTTTAAATTGGTTTACAATCTGCATTTTTAAACATAACCCATGCAATTTTTTCCGACTTTTTAAACAGATTGAAAAGTTTCAGATGAAGTCAATGTATACAACGTTAAGAAGCTACTTACCGAGTGTGTAATAGTGTTTATATACAGTGCTGGTCTTCTAGTCCTACGTCCCTTCTCTTCAAAATACGATATTGTTCCTAAATGACTCTATTGTGTTTAAATAAGATGTTGTCACGTGACAGTTACGCTGGACGTTTGGCAAAGATAGCGAAACCTCCTACAATATTTGTGGATCGATGTACGCAAATTTTGTATGTAAATATCAAGCATGCAAAGATGCCATTTAACATTTGGTACTAATAACGTGAAAAGAATTTTATTCCCAAACCAAGATTATGTTTGTATATGCATCAGACACTTCAGTTGATAAAGTAAAATAGGTGATTGCAAGATATGGATTAATTATCGCTTTGACCAGTGAGGTTACATTATAGAAATTACATATATGAAAGCACACCATTGTGCTCGTATTTCATCTGTTATCTTTATTATGGGTATAGATAAAAACGAGTAAGGACGGTTCAGCACAGTCACGTCAGTAACCTTATTTTCGTGAGGAAGAAAATTTGAATGGAAATGAGTGGATGGGCTTTACACAGCGAATACTATCAAATTGAAGTCCAGATTCTTATTTATACGTGTTATAAAAAGTTCTTGAATATTCTATTTAAGTATAATCTTGTACAACAAATCTTTTATTTTTGTCATATGCTATACGTTTGGCGAACTACTAGTAAATGAACGAATTCAAAATGTATTCTTCTTCAGATTGATTGATTTCAATTTCTCCCTAATTGTTACCTATATTAGTAAAACACTTCTGACGTTTGTGTTTTGCTAATGGTCTGTCTTCATCGTCGTCTATTCCTGGCACCTGAATTGCCTTCGTTGTTTCTGTTACGTGGAATTCCTGTCTTGTACCTTCAGCTAACAGCTAACATTTGTCGTATTGCCTATAAGTATAACGACGTTGTTCATCATTACTCCAATGCTGCGAGGACACTGGGTATAAGCATGCTACTAACAAGTTTTAAAACTACAATGACTGCTGTTATATTTATATAAACTACAATGACTGCTGTTATATCTATATAAACTACAATGACTGCTTTTATATTTATATAAACTACAATGACTGCTGTTCTATCTATATAAACTACAATGACTGCTGTTATATCTATATAAACTACAATGACTGTTGTTATATCTATATAAACTACAATGACTGCTGTTATATTTATATAAACTACAATGACTGCTGTTATATCTATATAAACTACAATGACTGCTGTTATATTCATATAAAGTACAATGACTGCTGCTATATCTATATAAACTACAATGACTGCTGTTATATCTATATTAACTACAATGACTGCTGTTATATCTATATAAACTACAATGACTGCTGTTATATCTATATAAACTACACTGACTGCTGTTATATCTATATAAACTACAATGACTGCTGTTCTATCTATATAAACTACAATGACTGCTGTTATATCTATATAAACTACAATGACTGCTGTTCTATCTATATAAACTACAATGACTGCTGTTATATCTATATAAACTACATTGACTGCTGTTATATCTATATAAACTACAATGACTGCTGTTATATCTATATAAACTACACTGACTGCTGTTATATCTATATAAACTACAATGACTGCTGTTATATCTATATAAATCATTTCACCTCGATAGATTGAGATTCTTATGTAGTTTGAACCAGTACTTACTATGAGAACAAATTATATGATATTCTGTTCTTTTAGCATACACCGTTATTTGCCTTCAGAATAGGACCCCCAAATTAGTGCCTCTATCCTGTCTTTTGGAACATTTAATAAATTTTGGTTGCACACACCGTTGCAGTTATGAGACTACAGTTTTCAAAAAACAATACTTCATTGCTTATATTTACATTTAAAAACCCTTTTTAATGTGTTCATTTTCTATTGTATTTTAAATTTCGCGCTAAATGCTTTGGGTAAGCAGCGATTAACGGAACAGCCATGGAAAAGCAAAATGTGATGTCATAATGTAAAAGAAAAAAGTACGCAATGCTGAAAAATTTAATAGTCTAATTGTAAACAGCGTTGGTATGGTCACTGTAGGCGCCAGTCAACCATGTTGTCACTACGAGTAATTGAAAAGTACAATTGTTGAAAAAAGCCCGCACTTGGATTAATTGGTGATATTAACCACATTAGAGGCAAGATAAACTTCTCTAGGTATCGAATGGGGTGCACTTATGTTGTCCGAGACAGGAATGGACAACAAAGCTTTGTTTCCATTCTCCACACGTGCGGCCGAGTACAACAACCGGTGATTTTGTCTGTAATAATAATAGGAATCTATACCATACCCTCCCTAATAAGGGGTAATAATTATTTCATTAGGAATGCAAGGTGAAGATAACGAACAGTGATCAATCTCATAACTCCTACAAGCAATACAAAATAGATAGTTGGGCAAACACGGACCCCTGGACACACCAGAGGTGGGATCAGGTGCCTAGGAGGAGTAAGCATCCCCTGTTGACCGGTCACACCCGCCGTGAGCCCTATATCCTGATCAGGTAAACGGAGTTATCCGCAGTCAAAATCAGTGTGCCAAGAACGGCTTAACAATAGGTATGAAACACGTCATACAGCATTTGACCCAATGCGAGGTTGTATTGACGAACTAGATCCTTATAACGACCATAGAATTTGCGAAATGTTGACTTCAATCGAGACTGTTGACATCCCTGTACCCTAATAAGGGGTAACAATTATTTCATTAGGAATGGTATGATGTAGACCCCTACTGTTATTAGGTCACCTTAGTTTACTCAGGTGACCTACTGTAATTGATTGTCGTCCGTCGTCGTGCATTAACAATTGAGCATTTTTAACTTCTTTATCATTACCATTCCAGATTATTTTCAAGTTTGGTATGAAGCATCTATGGGACAAGGGGGCATAAATTGTAAATTTCAGGACTCCTGCACCCATTGGGCCCTAGAGGTGGGGCAAAACCTGTCCAAAAGTGACTATTTTTCAAAACTCTTCTTCTCTACAACTGTACAAGCTTAAGAAAAACTAAATGCATAGTGATGTAGAGCAGGAAGGACTCTAAGTGTACATGTGTAACTAAACAATGAATATTTGAAGAAACTAGTCGGTATACTCTATCGTCTTTGTGATATATATATGAATTAAAGACTTAACTTTCGATATCATAGACGGTTGCCTCCTCAACAAAAAATGGAAAAAGGAAATATTCATATCTAGTGATCGGTCATCCAAAAATCACTTTGTTAAACACCACTCTGATTCCACACACACGTACTCTGGAGTTGAAATAAAAAATATGCTGGAGTACCTCATTGACAATATCTTCATAGTCTTTGGTGATCAGGTGTTCCAACAGGCTGTTAGAATTCCCATAGCCACGAACTGTGCTCTTTTATTATTTAACTCATTTTACACTCTTACACTCTGGTGTGTCCAGGGGTCCGTGTTTGCCCAACTATCTATTTTGTATTGCTTGTAGGAGTTATGAGATTGATCACTGTTCGTTATCTTCACCTTGCATGAGGCAGAATTTATTTAAAAGCTCGTACATCAGAAAAAAATATTTTGCTGTGGCCTTCAACTTAACATTTAGATAAATCAATGACGTTTTATCTATTAACATGATCATTTCATCAAATGTCAATTCAGTATATCCCATTAAACTAAAAATAAAAGACACCATAGTCTTCAACATCTGCTTCATATTTGGAAATTTTATTGAACATACACGTTAACGGCAAACTAGCAACTCAGCATTTCGACAAACGGGATGACTTCAGCTTCTTCATCGTCAACTTTCCATATTTATATAACAATATCCCATCACTACCTGCATCAGGTGTTTATGTCTCTCGACTGCTCCAATACGCAAGATCATGTTCTGTGTATGATTAATTTTTAAATCGAGGGAGACTATTAACAATTAAACTGATGTTACAAGAGTTTCAACCGTCTCGCTTCAAGTCGGCATTTCGTAAATTCTATGATCGTTCTTACGATCATATTGACAAATACAATCGGTCGTTATGTCGAATGCTGTCTGACGCGGTTTATATCAATTATAAGGCCGCTCTATACGTACTGATTTTGACTACGGATTAATCCTTACAAACATAGATAAATGGTTGAATCCAGTAAATGTTCTACAAAGCCCCTATCTTTGCTCCTCACGATAATATTAACTGCTATAAAGGAGAAACTACAAACACATTGTGCCACAACATATGCCAGATGTGGTGTAAATTAAATGTGGATTCTAAAACATTTCAAAGAACGTTTGGTAAATTCGAAATTACAAAACTTTTCTCAAATCAACAACATCAAAACATGAAAGGTGAAGATAACGAACAGCGATCAATATCATATCTCCTATAAGCAATACAAAATTCGGAGTTGGGCAAACACGGACCCTTAGATATACCAGATGTGGGATCAAGTTGCTAGGAGGAGTAAGCATCCCCTGTCGACCGGTCACACCCGCCGTGAGCCCTATATCTTGATCAGGTAAATGGAGTTACCCGTAGTCAAAAATAGTGTGTCAAGAACGGCCCATAAGACTCCCTACACTTTACAATACTGATTTTGGTAAACTAAATCGTTATAACGACCGTAGAATTTGCGAAATGCTGGCTTTAAACGAGACTGTCGAAACTCTTGTAACATCAACCTATTTGACAGTAGCCTGCTGCCACGATTTCAAACTGATCATATGCAGAACAAGCTCTTGCATATCAGTTGAGAGTCATAAACACTATATGTAGGTGCTGATGGAACATTTGAACGTCATGATATCTGGCATGTTTCATACAAATTCGTGGGCTATTCTTTACAAATTTATTTTGATTACGGATTATTCCGTTTAACTAATCAAGATTGATTGATTGATTGAACATTGTTTAACGTCCCACTCGAGAATATTTCACTCATATGGAGATGTCACCACTGTCGGTGAAGGGCTGCAAAATTTAGGCGCCTATGCTCGGCGCTTATGGCCTTTGAGCAGGGAGGGATCTTTATCGTGCCACACCTGCCGTGCCACGGGACCTCGGCTTTTGCGGTCTCATCCGAAGGACCGCCCCATTAAGTCGCCTTCTACGACAAGCAAGGGATACCGAGGACCTATTCTAACCCTGAGCCACACGGGACTACCGTATAAAGAAATATGACCTGATCAAGAAATATGGCTCATGGCAGGTGTGATTTGTCAACAAGGAATGCTAACTCCTAGGCACCTGATCCAACCCCTGGTATGTCTAGGGGTCCGTGTTTGCCCTACTCTTAATTTTGTATTCTTTATTGGACTATATGAGATTGATCACTGTTCGTTTTCTTCACCTTTTCATTACTCCGGTTAGCTGATCAAGATATAGGCATCACGGTGGGTGTGATCGGTGAATAGGAGATTCTTACCCCTTTAAGGGACCTGATCCCACCTCTGTTGTGTCAAGGCGTCCCTGTTGGCCGTACTCTTAATTTTGTATTGATGTTGGTATAAGGAGATTGATCACTGTTCGTTACCTTCACCTTGTCATCTAAAATGATTTTCCTGAATATTACAGCAACCAAGTACTGAGGACAAATTCAGTTCACTACTTGTGGAGTTCAGATCCTTCCTGGACTGATTGCAAGTTCGAATTAACTTTCACACACACAAAAAACATCTATATGCAAACTTTTGATTTTTTTTTTGTATTGCATATTCCATGTTGATTAGGTTGCAAACAAAGCTGTTTCAGAAGTTGAAAAAAGTGTTTTGATGAAAGGAGAAGATGACGAACGGTGATCAATCTCATATGAGCAATACAAAATAAAGAGTTGGACAAACACGGACCCCTGGACACACCAGAGGTGGGATCAGGGGACTAGGAGGAGTAAGCATCCCCTGTCGACCGGTCACACCCACCGTTAGTCCTATATCTTGATCACTTTTCCGTAGTCACAATTAGTGTGCCAAGAACGGCCTACATTGTAACAATCAGTATGAAACAAGTCAGACAGCATTTGACCCAATGATATTGGCAAACTAGATTGTTATAACGACCATAGAATTTGCGAAATGCTGACAAAGGAGCACAATTCGTGGCCCTTGGAATTCCAACAGACAAAAGACCTGATCACCAAAGACTATGAAGATATTGTCAATGAGGAACTCCAGCATACATGTACTTGTGCGTGGAATCAGAGTGGTTTTTAACAAAATAATTTTTTGAATGACTGATCACTAGATATGGATATTTCCGTTTTCCATTTTTGTTGAGGAAGCAACTGTCTATAATGTCAAATAGTTTCGTCTTTAATTTATCGTGAAGAATGGTCGTGTGAATTGTTGAAATGTCATAGGTTTTGATATTGTTGATTTGACAAAAGATTTGCGATTTCAAGTTTACTAAACGTTCTTTAGCATTTTTTTTAAAATCCACATTTGATATACACCACGTTTGGCTTATGTAGTGACACAGTACGTTTGAAGTTTTCGAAAGAAGCAAAGATAGAGGCTTGGTAGAACATTTACTGGCTCCAGAAATGTATCTTTGTAAGGGTTTTTATGAGGTTTTGAAATCCAGTATAGGTATGGTGACTCATATTCATCCGACCCATTGACTGGGATATTAAATGTGTCTAAAACTGAAGCATGGTTTTGAAGAATTCAATCTTTTCAAAGGGCAGTTGGAGTATAAGTACGATTGATTGATTGATTATATCTTGTTTAATGTCTCGAGAGAATTTTTCACTCATATGGAGACGTTACCAAGACCGGTGAAGGGCTTCAAATTTAGGCCTTTGCTCGGCGCTTACGGCCATTGAGCAGTGAGGGTTCTTTTGCATGCCACACCTACTGTGACACGGGAGATCCGTTTTTAAGGTCATTTCCGAGGACCAGTGACATACACACCTGTACCCGAGCGTTTCGCGATGGAGCTGTCACTACCTGTTTTAACGACCTAGGTCTATCTGTTTCTCTCAGTTTTCTAACCATTTTTTTTTTAAATTGTAAAAATGGAGTAGGCTAATAATTACCTGAATAAACAAGAGATGTTTGTAAAACACATATGCGAACGCTCTACCACTGAGCTAAAGTGACCCGTTCTCGTAGACAGAATTTCCATTAGCATTTTGATTGACGTGAATAAAATTTAAAGCATGGATGTAATTCTTGCATCGTGAAAAAAAATTATTATCTAGGGAATAAATGCTGAATTACAAAGGAAATGCAATGAATTGTTTTTAAAGTAATGAAAATTGAATATCATTGTATTCATTTTGAGAATTACAACTAATAATTGATTGATTGTATATTGTTTAACGTCCCTCTCGAGAATTTTCCACTCATATAAAGACGTCACATTGCCGGTGAAAAAAGCTCTGTTTTGTAAAGATTGATGAATAATATATTTTCCAGTTACACAAAATGATAATGTACAAAATATTGTCCCATGAGGATCCGGGTTAGAACAGGTCCTCAGTACCCCTTGCTTGTCGTAAGAGGCGACTAAATGGGGCAGTCCTTCGGATGAGACCGCAAAAAACCGAGGCCCTGTGTCACAGTAGGTGTGGTACGATAAAAATCATTCCCAGTTCAAAGGCCGTAAGCGCAGAGCGTAGGCTTAAATTTTGTAGCCTGTCGCCGGCAATGGTGACGTCTCCATTTGAGTGAAATATTCTCGAGCGGGACGTAAAACAATATACAATCATACAAAATACGACTTGCACAAATGGAAATAACGGATATGGCAATCTGTACCGAAAATGACGTCTAGAATACATGTATATTGCAATTAAATGCAAAGAAATATTTGCTTGAATCATCTCTTTCCAACCAATGATTACTGTAATGCTAATACATAGTAAAAATAAAATCTAAAAGTTTAACAGTGAAAATCAATCCGTAGATTAAAAAATGAAATAAAATCGTAGACTACCTATGATTGAACAAACATTTGATCAAAGATTTCATGGACTTTTGATTTAAGCTGAACATCACATTTTTCTTCTATACGTTTCCAGATTACAGGACCACTTTCCTTGTGTCTCTTATTTGGTGTGTTGGCGAGGTCAACAGAATGATGTAGTCTGACTTATACCAAAAGGTGTCCTCTATCATTGTCCAGAAGTATCGATTGTTGCCCATACGATGCATTACATTAACTTCTAATTAATCTTCAACATCCACGAAAATACCAGGAGAGAGAATCAGGTTTTACACAACACCATATCTTCAAATGTGAATCGCATCCACGGTATTAATTTAAATTAATTGCGGCACAGAATCTGTATCACGTGATGTAGATGTATCTGAAATCTTGTTTCTAGTTAGCTGTGGCTCACTGATTTCCTGGATCGCTTATACACCTGACGTAATCTGAAATATGACATCGGTAATAGACGAAGCAAGTAACCATTAGATATTTTATTCATGCAATTTCTTACAAATTTTACGTGCTTATCACCTAAGAAAGCCAACACCTTTGGGTCAAAACGCTGATATTTTTCTGGATACTGGCAATAATGGAATAGATCTCTGGAAACTCCCATGTACTGACAGTCGCCTAACAACAGAAATATTAAAATATAAAATTTCGTCAGCAATAAAGTTAAATTTCTAATAGAGGATGATGTGAAAATACGACTTTGATCATTATTTTTCATGAATTATTATATCCTATAATAACCAGTTTTAATTGCCACTTATAAATATTTAACCGGCTGGTTCTTCATTGTCTGAGGTACAGCAATGAGATTGTCTGGGTCTTCATTGTCTGAGGTACAGCAGTGAGATTGTCTGACAACTGTTTCTCAGTTAGGATAACTTACAACTGTACTCTCCGTTACCAATCAAAGCTAAATAGCCATCAGCAATGAAACTAAAACCTTCTGCAGACGTTATGTCTCTCTGTCAAATATGTGCAGCTATATCAGCTTGCCTTCTAATGACAACCCCGATTCTATCTGCCGCCCCTTCCCATTTTCCTTTTTAACGCTTGTCTTTTTCTTCATACCCTGTAGTCCTTTCTTGTATTTTGTCTTCGATCTCCTTTCCTTGTATAGCTGAACCTTTAGCGAAAATATCTCTGTATCCGTGTTTGCCCAACTCTCTATTTTGTATTACTTATAGGAGTTACGAGATTGATCACTGTTCGTTATCTTCACCTTTCATATGCTTTCGTCCTGTTCTCATCTTCCTCCTTGAGCTCCCACACGTTTTTGGCAATATTGACTGTATTTTCTCACTGGAGACCTGGGTGTCGTCTCAAACCGACAGTCAATTTTGTGTCTTGTTTTGTTAGATTGCTGATCTTGTTGCCATTGTCCGCGTTTATGCCGGAGATCTCTACTGTTCATACTTATATCGCTCCAGTTCCTTGGCATAATATTGTTCGTGTTTTACAGGGTCTTCCTGTAGTATCCCCATGCAGTTACCCTAGCAGAACTATATTTTCAATTTGGTCCCATTTTTTTTAACTGTCTGACTCTAAGATTAAGAATGTCTTTGTTCGGAGTTATTGAATCATTGATATCGCACACATTTATTGAATCATTGATATCGCACACATTTATTAAAAGCATTGATATCGCACACATTTATTAAAAGCATTGATATCGCACACATTTATTAAAAGCATTGATATCGCACACATTTATTAAAATCATTGACATCGCACACATTTATTAAAATCATTGATATTGCACACATTTATTAAAATCATTGATATCGCACACATTGCAGGCCCAGTTTTACAGAGGAATACTTCTGTAAAAGGCGTGTAAGAGGTATCTCACCTGATTATCGCGATATCCCACCTGATTATCGCGATATCCCACCTGGTTATCGCAGCTTTAAAAGCTGGAAAAAAGAAGCTGTGTGTTTGTTAACTTTGGGTTATATATGATTTAAAGCTGTATGGTCCGAATTACAATATTTTTTCCATCTCGTAAAAAACGCTATTAAATCATCGCACGTATGTAGTTGTGAGGCTGTGTGACATATCATACATTATTTCACCTGTTTTAACCCAAATTATTTGATTTTAAATCGATGTTTACAAATAACCGTGTCACTCTGCCATTTCAAGTGGCAGTCACGTGACCAGTTCAAACTTTCAGATCATCGGTGTTCTTATCTATGTAAAGCTGTGTATTTTGTTATAACAGTACCGTACCATACGTTTAATAGAAATAAAAATATCAAATACCTCTTTCAGCCTTACAACTAGACAGTTGCGTATGAGTTAATACATCATGTTGGGATTCCCCTGACGCGCGTGGGTCTATTTATAGACGTCTATTATGGGATGATTTATATAGGTACCCACTATATTTACTTTCTAAATAATATTCGCACTGTTTTCTTTTACATGCAGATATTTTCAAGCATGTAATTAAGGGAAAGTTAATAAGTTTATAAAGTAATTAATCTGCTTTAAAGTAATTATGTACAAAAATAATACATGAACATCGGGTCATACAGCTTTAACATTTGTGATATTTTACATTATTGGGTTTCTTTAATGAATTAAATTTGAAATTGAATTCAAATGATTGAGTTTACATGTTTTGTAGTTTTTAAGTCTTTCGTTTAGTGTTTGTCTTTACCGTTACTCACCCATCCCTTTTTGGAGATGACAAGATATGGAATTAACAAAAATGTTATTTCTCTAATAAATATGCATAAAACAATCATCAGTTGATTCGATTGATCAATGAAAATTTTCACAGGCTCTCGACCTTATAAATATCTAATTTTAACAATGCCTTGCTGTAAACAAACTATTAACAAGGTATATCACGCCGCCATCTTGGTTTTCTTTGTTATCCCTGCATCGCTTGCAATTCTTGGCGAAAAGTTCGATATATGATGATACGTCAGTTTCGAGATACGAACTCTTCTGTATAGGAGATGCATTTAGTGGATCAATGCCTAGGTGGGAGAGGGTGGACCTACAGTCGACGAGGACGGCGATGAAATGTATTAAAAGTGGATTCTCTTTAAATATGTAAATGTGGGAATATTTGTTTCATCATACTGAATGTTATATAAACAACGAATCAGAAAGACTTGCGTCTGTTGACATTTGATCAATCACTGTCATGCAATTTTTCGTATATCGATGCAGGTATTCGTGTTTATTACAAACGCTCAAACGACGTCGTCTAACAATCTACGGCGAACTGTATGCGCATAGATTTGACGCATGTGATAATTTTTTATAATATCACCCGTTGTCAAGTACTGTTGCCCGTTGCTAGATACTATCACCCTGGAGGGCGTGCTTTCTGTTCTCAGAGGGTAACGATATGTTTTTTTTTCAAATGCTTAATTTAAAATATTTTATTATGTATGAAACATAAATGGATTAGGCAACAGGCATGCAGCCTATATAAGCTTTTTCAAATGCTTCTCGACCAATCAGATTCGAGTATTTTACATGAAAGTATAATAAATACAAATACTGTCGAACGAGATGTTATACTAAAGTGGAAACAAAAACAATGTCATATTTAGATATGGTACATTTGACCAACAAAATAACGTGAAATGATAAGAATTCTATGTATTTAATTACTCCAGAAATACTTATCACTTACTTAGTTTGTGTATCAGTTGAATTAGGGTGATCAAACAGCGTATGAGAGACTTACTGAGTACATTCACTTACGCAGTGATGCATATTTGTCCCACTCACGCGTGTAAACAAATTCTTTCGCGTCTCACTATGTACGAGATTTCTCCCAAGGGAAATAACTCGGACGTATCTCGAAACCGGCGTATTAGAAGGCCCCTATCGTTTAGAAGCAACTTTTGTCAAGGCCCTACCACTCGCATCTTCATGGTGAACTGGAAATAAAGTCCAGTTATCAGCTATGATCAAACATCGTCTATTGCTTCTCAAAAGCGAAGAATCGGTGAAGGGGGGGGGGACTTGACATAATTATGCAAATGAGAAGCATATAGCAATCTAATTAAAATCAGATCCTAGGATACGCTCACAATCGCTATCTTACGCAGAGTATACGGCGCGGATCGAAGAAGTCTGATTTTAATTAGATTGAAGCATATAGTCGCCTTCATGTCTGTTCTTCAGTTCATACATGTACATCAGAAATTATTATAATAATTGATCACAAATGTTCCTCGATACAAGGACTTTTGGACTCGGGTCTTTCATGGTAATTTTGGAAAGGTCATGGTCACTCAGAACATAAAAGTTCCTCATTTCAGAAGTTTTTGATATAAAAGTTTCCATCTCTTAATCCTTTCATCAGATATTGATCACAACTATCCCTTGAGACAGTGGCTTTTGGACAATGGTAATTTCGGAAAGGTCAAGGTCACTCAGAACAAACCTTATATAAGTAAAAATTTCTTTATTTCAACAGTTTTGTAACAGGTATTGATCATACATCACAAACAATTATTAGGCAAATGGCTTTCAGACAAAGGTCACTCAAGGTTATTTTGTAAAGGTCAATGCACTCAACATACCTTGTGTATGAAAAAGAAATCTAAGGCTACATTTCAACAGTTTTTGATCAATGTGCAAGTTTTTGGTTATATGAAGCAGTTCATAGGTTAGATGCATTTCGGGGTGCATCCATCCGTTTTACTGATATTCTATAGACCTAGGGACGATTCTGGGACTTGCCTCCGGAAAATTTTCGCTTCAAAATGGAGTATCCTTATCATTCAGACAAATTAGATAATCGGTATGCATTATGTGCGCATGTAATTTCTCCTATAATGAAACACGTAGGTCATGAATCCACAATACTCTTTCTTCTTTACAGTTGAACTATTTAATGCTAAGGTGGGTATGTGAAACTTGGAATTATTGAGGACTACCAAAGGTGTAGTGATTCTTTCATTTGAAAGATTTTAAAGTACCGACTTTTGTCTCCTGTAGAATAAAACCACGGCAAGAAAATCTTAAAACTATTGAGACAAGTGTTAACTGATAAAAGTAATATTTTATAGTATATTTGCATGATATTTTGCACTTAGTATCCTTTTTAAAAAGCCCTATCCCAAATATTTCGTTGAGTGAAAAAATGAAAATCATTTTCTTTTCATGAAAGGTGAAGATAACGAACAGTGATCAATCTCATAACTCCTATAAGCAATACAAAATAGAGAGTTTGGCAAACACGGACCCCTGGACACACCAGAGGTGGGATCAGGTGCCTAGCAGGAGTAAGCATCCCCAATCGATCGGTCACACCCGCCACGAGCCCTATATCTTGATCAGGTAAGCGGACGTATCCGTAGTCAAAATCAGTGTGCCACGAACGGTCTAACAATCAGTATAAAACACATCAGACAGCATTTGACCCAATGATAAGTTGTATTGGCAAACTAGATCGTTATAACGACCATAGAATTTGCGAAATGCTGACTTTGAACGAGACTGTTGAAACCCATGTACCATCAACTTGTTTGTCAGTAGCTTGCCTCGATTTGAAAACTGACCATTAGCAGAACAAGTTCTTGCGTATCAAATCAGTTGATATAAACTCCATATGCATGTGATAATGGAATATTGCTACATAAATATGATCTGATACTCCTACATAATGTTGCGTCATTGAAAGTGTACCGGTCGGGTGTTATAGGAAAACTTAAAAAGTATAATAGAAATAATGATCAAACGGCAAAGATTTAAAATCATCAGGAAATTCTGTCCATCATACATCTGTGGATTTGCCAGTATTTATTAGTCCCCTATTGCTTTTTAAGGTATCTTCTCTGTCCGTTCGTTACTCCGTCTGTTAGTCAGTATGCCCCATTGGTGTTCCATACTTTCATACCGTTATCCTTGCGAGGATTCATTTGAAACTTGTAGTGCAGCTTCGAAGTGGGAAACGACAGACCAAGTTCGAATTTTGTAACGTTTGATCGACGTGATGTGAAATGAATAAATTTTTATATTTTTTTTTTATATTCATCGGGATCGTGTTCCAATGGAAATGATGTAAAAGTAGAACATCTGAATAAAGGCAGAATATTGACGAAACTCGGTTTCTAATTGTGTAAATAATCACTTTAATGATTTAGCAGTTCAAGCTCATTAATGACCTACAATTTTCACAATGTTGTGCGAGTTATTTCTCCCTGATTATAGAGGGCGCGCATCACATTGCGGTCCTCAATCGATTGTGTCATATAAGGGATAGATAGAAAATGCAGTATCCCTTATTGTAATTAATTACCATTTAAGGACTATTTCTAAGATTAAGTGTAATGACTTTAAAAAGATGATAGAAATATTATGAGGGAAATACAAAATGACAGTATGCCAAGCAATCTAACATACCTTTGTTAGGGAATTGTGGCTCTCTCTCTCTCTCTCTCTCTCTCTCTCTCTCTCTCTCTCTCAAATTCTAATACCAGTCTATAGAAACGAATTCAAAGAAAGTCCTTTGGAAATTGCGTGCAGATAAGTGGTTGGATTTCTCTGCAATATTTTATTCGAACGGAGACAAATAAAGAAAAATAGGAGTCACACAAATACTCCATTATTTCTGTTCTCTTTGCAGCCATATGTGACCCTTTGACATTTTCACAAGAAACTCTATCCTCAAAATATAAAATGGTAAAAATATTTGGCAGACAATTTCTCCCATCGATCAGTATCATTTTCCGAAAATTATGGCCACCAAAAAGAGAAAAATAATCTAGCCTTATAAATCAAAATACCAGCAAAACAAATTATGATAATGAATTATAAGAAGCATTGGCAGATTTTGGATAATCGTCTGCGATTAATTGAAAGGCAGTGTCGCGACTCGCAAGCAAGAACTTTCGGTAATAGATATACATGTATAGTACTTCTTGCTAATGTAAACACGATAAGTGTATCATTCAATTTTTTCACGGTCTTAAATGGAAGAAAAAAAATTGTCATTGACAAAATTAAACACCTGTAAATCTTATGATGGTCTAATTCAACAGAGAAAAATGTAGGACAGATGCAAAAGACATGCACATGCACTGTATTTAAATAGTTTCACAAAGAGAACACGTGTAAAACCGCGAACTGTACTCTTCCGTGCTCTATTTTAACGCTAGCGTTACATTACATGCACTAAACACGCAAGTGTGTGAAACGAGGCTCGCTTTACAAAACTAGCGGGAAGATTCACGAATATCAGGAGACAAGGATCGATAAAGGTGATCTTACTCACTAAGCATCTAACAATCATTGTAAGGAATCTCGGTGTGAGTGGACTGCGGGGGAGAGCTTCGCTCCTTCACAAGTATTGTGATTGTTGAGAAGGAAATTCTATTTTAAGTACATGTACCTCTTGCACTTAGACATGTAAACAGAAAGAAATATTTCATATGATTTAATTTTATTTGATATGACTCAAAAACGTACGAAAGAAAGATGGTTATTACGCAGAAAGGGGATTCCATTTTCAAATAAGGGTTTCTAAATAAAGTATTTTAATAGGATTTCTCGAGGATATTACAACCTGCGTTCTGTGAAGAACTGCACTCCATGCGTTATGATCCTAAATCAATCCCATTCTCAATTTCCGTAGTTATATGCCCATTTTGTATCTCTGAATTGGACTGGACTCGTTCCAGTTTTCATGGGGTGTAGATATGATTGTGGCCGTGCGTCGATATCTGTTCATCGGCCAAGCCGATCCTCAACAGGAGGGGGAGTGTTCCAATGGTCATTAAGGAAGCTGTTTTAAAGTGTCTCGTTGTTTGTTTCTTTTGTAAATATGTCCTTGGACTACAACTAATTCTAAGTTCCAACTTTAAGTGAGCAATGCAATCATTTTATTGTACGATTGTTTTGTTTGCTGCTTGCTTTACACAGCTTATAGAATTTACACTTTTTAAACGATATTAGACGTAAAACATCCTATTATCTAACATTTACTTCAGCATGTCATCTCTATAACTTCAAGGGTGTTTGTATCGGAATTCTATGCATGGTGACCGCTGGTTTTTGTTGTAGTAATTACTCAATGGGACAGTTTTATATCTAAGATTTCCTATACAAACCTTTTAACAAAATTACTAAAAGAATTCAAAGTATGATCATGTTTAGATATTAATAATATCACATCTAAAATTATTATGCATTTCCCCTTAAACTCTGGATTTTCGTACACTTGATAACTGTCTGAAATATTTATCAATCATGTAATCGTACAAAAAGGCAGATATTTCCTGTAGTATGGCGAATTCGAATTTTGTCCATCGATGACGGTATGTTCCAGAGACCTAAGAAATATTAATAGTTTGTCGATTTTTGAAATTTAAACAAGTGATGCTTTGAATTAGGGAAAATTCTCATAATTCGAAAGTTCTTAGATCACCTTTGTGAACTCAAGTGACCTATTGCAATTGGTCAGCGTACGTCGTCATGAATCGTCCTTTAACAATAGATTGAGTGATTGATGTTTTCCGCCACACTCAACGATTTTTCAATTATATGGTGCCGCCCAGTTTTTATTGGTGGAAGAGAGAACCCAGATACAATGTACCTTCCGAAAGTAAACTGGGAAACTTTCTCACTTACCGGCGCGAGCGGGATTCGAACCTACGCCGACAGAGGTGAGAGGCCGTGTGATTTTGAGCGTGATGCTCTAACCACTCGGCCACGGAGGCCCTTTATCTTTATACAATTGAACATTTTAAACTTCTTGATAACTACAATTTTAATTCTTTTCACACATTTGTTATGAATCATCATCTTTGGGACAAGGGGGACAAACATTGTAAATGTCAGGACTCCTGCACCCCCCCCCCCCCCCCCCTGTCAAACACAACCACTATTTAAAAATCTTCTCTACAATTGCACATCTGTAAGAAAAACTAAATGCATAGTGATGTAGAGCATGAAGGCCTCTACCAAAATTGTAAATTTCATGATCCCCGGGGAGAGGTTCTAACTCCAGGGCGGGGCCAAACTTAGTACATGTATATAGTGTTTATATGTAAAAGATTTGAAACATCTTTTTCTTTAATGCTGTTGATATTAAATTGAAACTAAATGGTTATTTAGAATGAACAGGTGTAGTGATGTAAAATAGGACGGCCTCTACACAAAATGTTTCCTGGGGTAGAGGTTCTGACTCCAGGACGGTGCCAAACTTGATATATTTTGTTTCATACCGATTGTTAAGCCGTTCTTGGCACACTGATTTTGACTGCGGATAACCCCATTTACCTGAACAGGATATAGGGCTCACGGCGGGTATGACCGGTCGGAATGGGATGCTTACTCCTCCTAGGCACCTGGTCCCACCTCTGGTGTGTCCAGGGGTCTGTGTTTGCCCAACTATCTATTTTGTATTGCTTGTAGGAGTTAAGAGATTGATCACTGTTCGTTATCTTCACATTTCATATATAGTGTATATGTATAAAACATTTAGATAATATCTTCTTTAATGTTATTGATATTAAATTGAAACTAAACAGATATTTATATGGATTAGGTAGTACTTTACTAAAATTGTCAGTTTCGTGATCCCAGGGGTTAGGGATTTGGTTCCAGGGTAGGGCCAAATATATTTTATAGAGTATTGTCTATCATTTGACGGATTGAATATTGTTTAACGTCCCGCTTGAGAATACTTCACTCATATGGAGCTGTCACCATGCGAACGAGAATGCCATATTTGTAAACATGCCGGGAAGTGAAACTGACCGATTCTGCCAGAAAAAGATGAAAACAAGACATAAATTCAAAGTTAAAGGTACATGTATATGTGTCGTACTAAACAGTATTTTGTTCGATCTTAAAAACCAGACCAAAATTTTGTTAGGATTGTTAGTATTAGTTTACTCAGTGTAAGGAGAACATGACTATTTTCTAATGCATATTTATGAAGGTTTATGGTGGATTTGCGCAAGCTCGCGAGAAAATTATTAGTAAAATACGAAGGTTGTTCCAAAATTGTGAATTTCGCAACCCCAGGATTTTCACTGTAGGACGGGTCCAAATTAGTCATATCGTGTTAGTTATGTAAAGTCTTTCATCAGTATGAGCACTTCCAAGTTTAAAAAAAAAACATCTTGATATACGCCCGTCTTTAGACGGGACGTATTATGGTACAGCGATGTCTGTACGTCCGTCCGTTCGGGGTTTTCTCTTTATAATTTCATATCCCTTTCACATATCAAGCTGAAACTTGCTGTGTAGCTTCTTTGTGGGTCACTCTAGATCATACTGCAATTTTGATCCATTTCGACCTTTTTCCCAGGAGTTTTGCCCCTTTATTTGGAAATAATTATTATATGGAGGGTACATAATTTCTCTGCCCTACTCCTCCAACAGTTTTCAAGTGAGAGCCTTCTTATTCTGTGGAGTGTTTGTATGGGTATTGAAAATGTGCATGTGGGATAGATTTTGATTTTCTACAATTTTTGAGAAAATTACAGGTTGTTGAACTTATTTGGAAATTAATATTCTATGGAGGGTACATAATTTGTTCGCCCAACTCCTCCCACAGTTTTCAAGTGAGGACCATCTTATATTGTGGAGTGTTTGTATGGGTATTGAAGATGTGAAAGACCCTTTGTTCATATGAAAGTTTGTCATAGCCTCATGATGGCTGATACTACCTGAAGCAAAGTTATACAAATTATAGCACAAGAAAAACACCCTTTGTAAGCATTTCACGGGCGTATTATGTACCGTTTGCGGTACTTTTGTTTTATATTGTCGCAGAATATTAGAATTTAACTTAGAAATAAAGAAAAGATCCCCCTTAAATTTCATAGACATTGGGCCTATGAAGTAATACCCAGGGCTGTGGGCCTCTTAAATGTGAAAATGAATTCTAGACAATTCGTTCTAGATTCAGATGGTGATGTGATATTTCTTTTCAAATCTAATAATTAAATTCATCAGTTGTTTATCATTTGATGTGCAACATACAGTATGACTAACATATTAACATTTCCCAGTGTTTATGATAAAGTTTGGGCAGATGATCACGATTGGGACACAATCTGCAGTGTCAAGGGCATCTGTGGTATCTGAATTTGAAATAATTATCCTTTGTAATCCCATTTGTGACTGATGCACTTGCATTATCTTTTAGAGAAAGGCGTAGAAGCTTTGCTTAAACTCGCAAAATCAGGATTTACGATTATTGTTTCGTGTGATTAAGTTACGTTCATCTTTATGTTTGGAAGTATCGACGAACGCCCCCGTCCCGAGAGTGCAAGGCCCTGCTAAATAAATATATGTTTGACTTCACTGTTGGCTAAACAATCCGATCGACCTTCGGTTGGGCTATTTGAAACCGTTGGTCAAAGTGAAGCATGACCTTGTAGCCATTCTACAATTGAGCATAGACAAAATCGTTGGCAAGACTAGGCACGAAACCCCATGATTTTGTATTATATGTTTGTTGTTTGACAGTCTATGACCAATTACAATTCCAGAAGGGATGGCGTTTTGGCTGCGGGCAATTTAACGTTGTCAATTCTCTGATTATCACCGTTTTTGCAATAATTATTTTGGATGTGTGCATGGAACATGAAGAGGAAAAAATGTCTTCACATCGCGTGTCTAGTCCCTATTTGAAGGCATGTCAATCACTGAGCGTTCGTGGTTTGCCATATATTCTTGCCTATTAACGTATGCACAGAGGCCCGGGATTTTCTATCGTCATTCGAAAGATTCAATTACAAAAGACCGTATACAAAAATAAGAACGTTCGTTATTGAGATCGATTGCTTTCTTAAGATTTTCCCATTGTGACGTAACTGATAATTTTGATGTCACAACAAAACAAAGTTGCGAAAATGTCTTGCATAAAAACAGTATTTTAAAAACAACTTTGTTTTTAAAAATGTATGATAGTGTTTGATAAGAATGAAAATATAAAATTAAAGTAGAATTCCGAATTTGAACACTTGCAGTCGCAATAATAGCGACACGTGAACAGATTAATTAAGAAATGAACCTAATAACTGACCAGTTTACACGATGTATTTGGTTTGGGACAGTTTGCTGTTCTTAAGCTGTACATGTATAGTATTAACTTGTCAACGTTTGACGTCATCTGCAACCTTTTAGGAAGACTGTACAGAGTTGAAGTGTTTTACAATCTCCGGATGCAGTACTCCTGTTTTAAGTACTTGGATGTTAAAAATTTATTTTATTTCATTGGCCAAAATGTCGCTCACGGCGATGGCGATAATTTGACAGCTAGCAAGTCCATGAACATGTTTAATTTTCATTTGTAAATAAAGAAAAAAGCAATAAAAACGTTTTATGTATTGGAAATAATTTATCCTACTTATAATGTATGCTGATTTTAATGCCAATTTAAAGACTAAAGTTTTCGAAACAGCATATCAATTGTACTGCAAGTTCTAAAATGTACCTATGATAAATTATGTTTGGTGCGTGCAAATTGCTAACATTCTTTGATGTAGAAAATTATTCTAAAGATAAGTTATGGCAGTCTGAAAGCCATCCATCGATAATTTTACACAGCTTAAAGATATGGTTTTTCGTCTCTTGACATCATGTAAACTGTAATACACGAGGAATATGTTTTGGTTCCAGCTGACAAAGCTAGTAACAACATTATCTTTGTTTGTAAGGCTCATTATTACAACTGTATTTTAAACGAACTTGGCATTAATTCCACTTTTGGTAATCATACTTATACTCCAACTGCCCTTTCAAAAGATGAAATTCTTCAAAACCATGCTTCAGTTTTAGACACATTTAATATTCCAGTCAATGGGTCGAATGAATATGAGATACCGTACCTATACTGGATTCCTAAACTACATAAAAACCCTTACAAACAAAGATACATTGCTGGATCCAGTAAGTGCTCTACCAAGCCCCTATCTTTGCTCCTCACGAAAATGTTAACAGTTGTGAAGGAGAACTTCAAACTTACTGTGCGACTACATATGCCAGAAGTGGTGTTAATCAAATGTGGATTCTAAAAAAATTCTAAAGAACTTTTAGTAAACTTGAAATCACAGAATTTTTCCCAAATCAATAACATTAAAACCTATGACTTTTCAACACTATACACGACCATTCCTCACGATAAATTAAAGACTAGACTTTTTGACATCATAGACAGTTGCTTCTTCAACAAAAACAGAAAACGGAAATATTCATATCTAGTGATCAGTCATTCAAAAACTTACTTTGTCAAACGCCACTCTGATTCCACGCACAAGTACTCTGAAATTGAAATAAAAAATATGCTAGAGTTCCTCATTGACAATATCTTCGTGGTCTTTGGTGATCAGGTCTTCCAATAGTCTGTTGGAATTCCCATGGGCACGAATTGTGCTCCTTTGTTAGCTGACCTGTTTTTATATTCATATGAAGCAGAATTTATTAAAAAAAAACTTCTACGTGAGAAGAAAAAATCTCTCGCTGTGACCTTCAATTCGACTTTTAGATATATCGATGACGTGTTGTCTATTAACAATGATAGCTTTCATTCATATGTCGAGATATATCCCTGTGAGCTCGAAATAAAGGACACCACAGAGTCTTCCACTTCTGCTTCATACTTAGATATTTTATTGAAGGTAGACATTAACGGCAAACTGACAACTCAACTGTATGACAAACGGGATGATTTCAGCTTCTCCATCGTCAACTTCCCATATTTATGTAGCAATATTCCATTATCACCTGTATATGGTGTTTATATATCTCAACTGATTCGATATGCAAGAGCTTGTTCTGCGTATAGTCAGTTTTTAAATCGAGGTAAGCTACTGACAAACAAGTTGATGGTACAGGGATTTCAACAGTCTCGATTGAAGTCAGCATTTCGCAAATTCTATGGTCGTTATGACGATCTACTTCGTCAGTACAACTTCGCATTGGGACAAATGCTGTCTGACGTGTTTCATACCGATTGTTAGGCCGTTCTTGTCACACTGATTTTGATTGCGGATAACTCCGTTTACCTGATCAGGATATAGGGCTCACGGCGGGTGTGACCAGTCGACAGGGGATGCTTACTCCTCCTAGGCACCTGATCCCACCTATGGTGTGTCCAGGGGTCCGTGTTTGCCAACTGTCTATTTTGCATTGCTTATGGGAGTTATGAGATTGATCACTGTTCGTTATTTTCACCTTGCATGTACTAAAAAGGGTATTTATAAACTGTTATGAATTGGCTTACGTGTTTTATATACTTTTTATATCATCTAATCGACGTGGGGAAAATATGGCTAAATAATCAGTGATATATTTTATGCAGCCAACTTACATTAATTTTGTAGTTTATGAAAGGTGAAGATATCGAACAATGATAAATGAAAGGTGAAGATAACGAACAGCGATCAATCTCATAACTCCTATAAGCAATACAAAATAGAGAGTTGGGAAAACACGGACCCCTGGACACACCAGAGGTGGGATCAGGTGCCTAGGAGGAGTAAGCGTCCCCTGTCGAACGGTCACACCCACCGAGAGCCTTTTGTCTTGATCAGGTAAACAGAGTAATCCGTAGTCAAAATCAGTATGTCAAGAACGGCTTAACAATCGGTATGGAACACACCAGACTGCGTTTGACCCAATGACAGGTTGTATTGGTAAACCAGATCGTTATAACGACCATAGAATTTGCGAAATGTTGACTTTAAATGAGACTGTTGAAACCCCTGTAATTTCAACATGTTTGTCAGTAGCCTGTCTCGATTTACTGGGATATATCGAATCGACATATGAATGAAAATCATTATTGTTAATTGATAAAACGTCGTTGATATATCTAAATGTCGGGTTGAAGGCCATAGTAAGATTTTTTTTTCTTCACGTGTGGAAGCATTGGAATACATTCTGCCTCATAAGAATATAAAAGCAGGTCAGCTAACAAAGGAACACAATTCGTGTTCATGGGAAGTCCAACAGACTGTTGGATTGATTAATTTAATATTGTTTAACGCCTCTCTCGAGAATGTTGGAAGACCTGATCACCAAAGACTACGAAAATCTTTGCCATTGAGGAATATTTTTAATTTCAACTTCAGAGTACTAGTGCGTGGAATCAAAGTGGTGTTTAACAAAATGTTGTTTTGAAAAGTTATACACATCAGATTTAGATTATTGTGACTATAAGAATTATATTGATCAATTTACTTACAATATGAATATTCAAAAACTTGAAAAAGAGGATTCCTTGTCTTGAGAAGGACCTATTACAGTTCATGAATGTGAAGTTATACTAAACACTTTTAAATGCAATAAATCGCCTGGCACTGATGGTTTACAAATGGAATTTTATAAGTATTTTTGCAAAGAAATTTCAGAATTAATAATTGACAGCTTGAATGAAAGTATCCAAAAACACAAACTTTCCATAGATCAAAGAAAAAGCATCATAACTCTTGTACCTAAAAAAGATAAAGATAGGACTGTACTTAAAAACTGGAGACCAATATCACTTCTTAACTTTGACTACAAAATTTTATCAAAAGTACTTGCTAGAAGAATTAAAAAGTTTTTACCTCAAATTATAGACACTGATCAAACTGGATATATAGAGCATAGATTTATTGGAGAAAACATTAGAACTATTTCTGATCTTATACACTATACAAGTCTAAAAACATTCCTGGTTTAATTCTCTTAGTTGATTTTGAGAAGGCATTCGACACTGTAGAATGGAATTTCTTGGATAAAGTATTAGATACATTTGGGTTTGGAGAAAGTTTTAGACTCTGGGTTAAAATACTATACACAGATATCTCAAGCTGTGTTATATAAACAATGGATTCTCAACCCCTTTTTTCAAAATAAGTAGAGGAGTCAGGCAAGGTTGTCCCCTTTCACCATATCTTTTCATTCTTTGTGTTGAGTTGCTTGCAATAAGAATAAGTAAAAACACAAATGTTCATGGAATCAGAATTGGTGAAACAGAATTTAAGATAAGTCAACTAGCAGATGACACTACCTGCTTTTTAAGTAATGAGAAATCTGGAATTGAATTACTAAACATCATTCAAAATTTTAAACACTGTTCTGGACTCAAAATTAATTTAGATAAAACAGAAGCAGTTTGGATTGGAAGTTGCAAAAATTTCAGACCAGGAATATTACCTGTTAAGTGGTCAAAAGGTCAATGTTTTACATTAGGAATATGGTTTAGTTCAAAAGGTGAAGAAGAAATGTTAAGAAAGAATTTTAATACAAAACTAGAAGAATTGAAATCAACATTAAATTTATGGAAAATGAGGAATCTAACTCTTATAGGTAAAATCCTAATAACAAAAACACTGGCAATCCCTAAACTCATTTATCAAGCGCAAGTTCTCCCTTTCTCATCAGAATTAATTAAAGAAGTAGAAAAAGAAATAAACGCGTTTATTTGGAATAATGAAAAGCCAAAAGTAAAAAGTACAGTAAGTAGTCACAAAAATTAGTAAAGGGGGTTTGAAAGTACCTAAATTTGATATACAGGTCAAATCATTAAGATTAGGCTGGGTAAAAAGAATTTTCACTAATATAAAATCAAAATTAAGAAGCATAATTCAATTTTACTTGCAAGATATTGAATTAAATGACTTTATTATCTCTAGAGGATGCATGAATCATTCAGACATTGATACTTTTTTGCCAAAGTTTTACAGTGATATTTTTAGTACATGGAGAGAATTCGGACATATTGTAAATGTTGAACCAGTCGTTTTTAAAGAAAGTTTATGGTTTAATGACAATATTAAAATTGACAATAAAGAGGTTTTTTGGAAGAAGTGGTATGAAAGGGGTATTTTATATATTGGAGATATTGTAGATAGAGATAAAGACTTCCTTAGCCATGAAAAATTAAGTGAAACATATAATTTAAACATATCTTTTTTTGAATACTATTGTTTAAGAAATGCAATACCCTACAGTTGGAGAAAGCATATTCGACAAAATGATAATTCTTTTATAAATAGAAAAACACTTGTACTGAGTTTCAATGATAATAGGAGTTCCATATCATACATGACTTGTAAAGATTTTTACTGGATTTTGATGGAAAGTATAGCAGAATTGCCAACATGTATACCAAAATGGGAAAATATTTTTGATTCAAAATTAAAACAGCAAGAGTTAGAGTATTTACAAGTTACCTTTCACAATATCAATGGAAACATCATTACAATCTTTTCAATATAAATTAATTCACAGATTTTTAGCACACAACAAATTACTGTATGCAATGAAAATTAAAACATCACCTTCTTGTATATAATGTGGAAATTTAGATACAATAGAGCACAGGTTTTACTTTTGTGAATATGTTGGTACTTGTTGGAAGCATTTCCAAACTTGGTGGAATAGATTAAAAATTACTAATATAAATGATATCTCTTATCAAAACATAATATTTGGATTTTATGACGAAAAATGTGAAAGTCTGAATTATTGTATACTGCTTTCTAAATATTATATACAGTTTGTGTTTAATTCAGATACAGGGCACAGTGGTCCTTCTTTATATATATTTTTGCAATTTTTGAGAAGAAAACTGTTTGTTAAAAAATCAATTTATTGTGGCAGAAGAAATCTTGATTATTATAAGTATGGAAAACGATAGAAGACAACATAATTTCAATGTAAGATGTATCTTCCTTAAATGAATTAGTAATGCATATTTCATGTACTAGTCTCTCTTTATCTTCAAAGTAATTGTACAATATTTCTATTAATTTTCACACAGTGTTTAACATGTTGAAATATTGAAGTTGCATGTAACATCCTGTTTATATGATAATATATGTCCAGAAAGAGCCAATAAAAAAAAAATGTTGTTTTGGATGATTGATCACTAGATAGGAATATTTACTCCCCCCCCCAATTTTTTTAAAGAAGCAACTGTATATGATGTTATAAAGTGTAGTCTTTAATTTATCGTGAGGAATGGTCGTGTAAAGTGTTGAAAAGTCATTGATGTTGATTTGAGAAACGTTTTGCGATTTCACATTTAATTAATAAAAAGATCTTTAAAAAAAATTAGAAACCACTTTTGATTTACACCACTTCTGGAATATGTTGTGGCACAGTTCGTTTGAAATTTCACCTTCATGGCTGTTAATATTTTTGTGAGGAGCAAAGATGAAAGCTTGGTATGACATTTACTCGATCCAGCGATGAATCTTTGTTTGTAAGGGCTTTTACGAAGTTTGGGATTCCAGTATAGATACGGTAACTCATATTCATCCGATCCCACTGACTGGGATATAAATGTGTCTGAAACTGAAGCATAATTTTAAAGAATCTTTTGAAAGGGCAGTTGGAGTATAAATACGATTACCAAATGTAGAATTAATGCCAAGTGCGTTTAAAATACAGTTGTAATAATGAACCTTATAAAGACAATGTTGTTACAAGCTTTGTCAGCTGGAGCAAAAACATGTTCCTCGTGTAACCTATCTAATTCTTCGATTACTTCTGGTTTACTAAACACAGAAGGATAGATGATACGCACTTTTGTTTTTGATATGTCTAACGCAGGATTTTAATATTCCTCTTATACTTTTAATCCATTCTGACAGTTTATCGAGTTCTTGTTCATATCTAGCCCATCGGCTGGCATAATTTTCGACATAATTCATAACAGAGATGAAGTTTTGATGCCAATTGAAAGACCGAGGTTCTCTGAATTTATGACCTTTTAAAATAAGTGATTTAAGGTCCTCGTGTTCAACTCTTTATCAACATCATCAGTAATGGCACATCCAGCTGGACTATAGTTGGAAGAAGACGAAGAACATGTAGGTGGATTAAGTACGAGATGGTCTAAATCCAGGCACTGCAAAGTTTGTTTATAATTAAAAGGTTTATATATATATATATATATATATATATATATATATAAATTCAAAAGTATGCGCGCGCGTGTCTGTTGTGTGTTTTCCCCCACTTATATTTATGTTACTTATTGGTAGCAATAATTATTACTCCATCTATGGACTGTTATTTCATTTATATAATTATACGGTAATTCTTCCCATAATATAATATCGGCTATCATTTTCACTTTGCTTACGTGTTTCGGTTTAGAACTTGGTGCTATAATGATGTTTCCCAGTTCCCCAGAGTTTCAATTTCGGAATCACAAGTGTAAGAGTGGACCATCCCGATAAACACATTTGATAACAAGTCTGTAAAACTGAGCATGACCTCAGGTCGTGTTGGCGGCCGGTTTTCTTGTCGCTTGATTCCCCTCTGGATGACCACTTTAATACAATTTTTAATAAATATAATGTAGACTTATCTGATGATCTTTGATGAAACTTGCTGTATTCCAGAGAATTTTAACAAATATACAGACTTATTTGATAATGTTTAATGAAAATTTAGTATTTATCAGATATGATTATAATAGATATGCTGTAATGTAAATGTGTGTAATCAACGGACACTATAGACAGTAAACACAAATACTTATTTGCTTCGAGATCACACATATTTTGCGATTCACGAATCGATTGATTGACGCTGTTCAACTAATACAAATAACAAAAGCATTTGGCTATTCCTTAAAATATCAAAGACGGACAATAGTGATTGAAATCATTCTCAGATGGTGTTTTTTTTCCTGTAGTAGTGTTAGTCAATGTCTGCTTCAAACCGTTAAAAAGTGTATTGGGATGAAGTCTAAATATTTGTAAAAAGCATTCTGTACACATGTGTAAATAGATGGGCTGGATGTAGTTAATCTCAGTTGAGATTCGGCTCGGCTAGCTTTTTGGAATTGCCTGCACTTACAGATGTAGGTGACACTACTGTTCGCTTCAGATAAGTCGGTTGACTATCAAACCAACTCAGTATCACTATTAATGCTGCAATACTTACCGTCTCAGTATGTAAATTCCATAAAATAAACTACCACTAGAATTACTGTTCAAATGATAACTTCCATGGCGCAATATTTTATCTCCTGAAATGGAAGAGTTCCACTAGTTGTTTTTTTGTTTTGTTTTTTTAAATTAGCTATATACAAGTAGGAATGTGGAGATACAATGCATCAGTTCACAGTTCAAATAAACCAGGTGTATATTTCATGTATGTGAAGTGGTGTTCATGGTTCAATTACAAAGAAATCAACTTTCACGATTATCTAATGAGGCAGAGTGAAATTCAGCATTTGATGGTAACCACGAAATTATTATTTTTTTTTTTGCATTGTATTATTTAAACATGATGGTGACTGACTTCAATCTAATCTCGGTTGAGATTCGGCTTGGCTAAATATTTAGACTTGACGCCTTCACAGAATCGCGGAGCAGTCCTTCATAATTCATGTCTGGAAATTTACGAGTACTTTCACCTTTGGTCGGTTCTTGCAATTATTGTGCCCTTAGGTGACACTGCTGTTCGCTTTAAATAGGCGATTTGACTGTTGGACTAACTCTCTATCACTATTAATTTTCCATTGCTTACCCTCTAGGTAAGAAAATCCCAATACGAAAAAAGTCACTAAATTTTATGTTCAAATAACGACTTCCATGACGCTATATTTTATCTCCCGAAAATTAAAGGGACTGATTCACGATTTTCCTCCAAATTTTGTTTTTCACTTTTAACATTATGACAGAAGCTCATTATAGAGAGTTTATTATTTGTTTTGAAAACAAAGATTGGGGTGTGTTATTGTATACGGGATTTTCAAAATAAATGGATTCTGATCCAAGTTTATCATATTTATCACATCTCAAGTATACTTTAGGTAAAAGGTGTCATTTAAAAGTTAAAATTTGAGATTGTACAAAATGAAGATGCTTTAAATTACAAGATTAACGTTTCACTGGTTTGTTTGTTTACATAAAAGGACTCGAGTCTTTGTTTACATAACACAGAATCAAAGCCAAAATAATGCTTTTTATCCTTGCATTCAGACCGTCCAAATTTTGGTTGTCAACATTAAATGAGCTATATTTTTCATTTTTGACATCAAAATTGAAAAACATTTCTTTCAAAACAACGTGAAGCAGTCCCGTTTTAAGAGTTCCTATAGGTTATTTCATCAAGTTACTTCACCTCACATACATGAAATATACACCTGGTTTAATTGAACTGTGAACACTACTTCACATACATATGTGCATGAAATATACAATTCCTTTAAAGGGACATGGACACGTTTTGAACCGAAAATTATCAAATTTTATTTTTCCATTTTTAATTTTTATTATGCTTTACTAAGGTATTTCTGATGGTTACCAGAATTTGAATATCAGCTGTCAAGATACATGGGAGATACAGAGCTCACAATTCCTTGTTATGTAAACAAGGCTCGTGCAATGTTTTTGTTTACATAGGTTAAATATACAAGTAAAAATTCGTTTAAAGTAGATTTTTTTCAATTTACAAGTTAATTCTGAATACAATTAAATATTTTCAAGTGTTTGGCACATCTCATTTTCTTTTAAACATGTTATTTTCTATTAAGCCATCTATATGTAAACAAAAGCACGAGCCTTGTTTACATTTCAAAGAATTGCGAGTGCTGTATCTCGCTTGTAACTCAACAAGTGATATTCAAATTTTGGTTGACCATTAGAAATACTTTAGGTAAGCATTGTAAACAATAAAAATGGAAATATAAAATTTGAAAATTGTCAGCTCAAATCGTGTCCATGCCCCTTTAACACTCAAGTAAGATTGATTGAATATTGTTTTACGTCCCTCTCGAGAATATTTCACTCATATGGAGACGTCACCACTGCCGGTGAAGGGCTGTAAAATTTAGGCCTATGCTCCACGCTTATGGCCATTGAGCAGAGAGGGGTCTTTATCGTTCCACACCTGCTGTGACACGGGACCTCGGTTTTTGCAGTCTCATCCGAAGGATCGCCCCATTTAGTCGTCTCGTACGACAAGCAAGGGGCACTGAGGACCTATTCTAACCCGGATCCCCACGGGACCACTCAAGTAAGAGATTATTAACTGACATATTGAATACAAAATATGTACATTTGATTTGTAGGTATTTCATACGACCTTGATGGTTAATAATAAACCATACTACTTGATGGTTAATAATAAACCATACTACTTTTCCTCTGAGCTTAAAACTCGGATCGTCTATGAATTCACTTCATTTCTCCGTCGTTAGAAACAACTTCTCGTGGTGCAAAACTTAATTTCCACACACTTTTAGTTCTCTGAATTGTCAAGTTCGGTGGAATTAATGACAATATGTACAGATTTCATGTTTCAAAAGATGTAATTAATAGTGGTATGTTACTTGGGACACATCATTGGATGCTGTTTTGTGCGATGTAGTTGGCGCACTCGCTTTGCAGTCGGGATTTCCGGGTTCGGTTTGCGATACCGGAGCCACGTCCAACACAAGACATCTACATGTAACAGGTATTCACTGGCCAAGCGCCCGGCATTAAGAGGAGAATGGCACGGTTTGTTAACAGGTATTCACTGGCCAAGCGCCCGACATTAGAAGAGAAAGGCACAAATTGTTAACAGGTATGCACTGGCCAAGCGCCCGGCATTAGAAGAGAAAGGCACGAATTGTTAACAGGTATTCACTGGCCAAGCGCCCGGCATTAGAGGAGAAAGGCACGAATTGTTAACAGGTATTCACTGGCCAAGCGCCCGGCATTAGAAGAGAAAGGCACGAATTGTTAACAGGTATTCACTGGCCAAGCGCCCGGCATTAGAGGAGAAAGGCACGAATTGTTAACAGGTATTCACTGGCCAAGCGCCTGGCATTAGAGGAGAAAGGCACGAATTGTTAACAGGTATTCACTGGCCAAGCGTCCGGCATTAGAAGAGAAAGGCACGAATTGTTAACAGGTATTCACTGGCCAAGCGCCCGGCATTAGAGGAGAAAGGCACGAATTGTTAACAGGTATTCACTGGCCAAGCGCCCGGCATTAGAGGAGAAAGGCACGAATTGTTAACAGGTATTCACTGGCCAAGCGCCCGGCATTAGAGGAGAAAGGCACGAATTGTTAACAGGTATTCACTGGCCAAGCGTCCGGCATTAGAAGAGAAAGGCACGAATTGTTAACAGGTATTCACTGGCCAAGCGCCCGGCATTAGAGGAGAAAGGCACGAATTGTTAACAGGTATTCACTGGCCAAGCGCCCGGCATCAGAGGAGAAAGGCACGAATTGTTAACAGGTATTCACTGGCCAAGCGTCCGGCATTAGAAGAGAAAGGCACGAATTGTTAACAGGTATTCACTGGCCAAGCGCCCGGCATTAGAGGAGAAAGACACGAATTGTTAACAGGTATTCACTGGCCAAGCGCCCGGCATTAGAGGAGAAAGGCACGAATTGTTAACAGGTATTCACTGGCCAAGCGCCTGGCATTAGAGGAGAAAGGCACGAATTGTTAACAGGTATTCACTGGCCAAGCGTCCGGCATTAGAGGAGAAAGGCACGAATCTTTTGGATATTACCTTATATGCCATGGTAGACGTGGACATGACAAAGAACCATATCTGCTACAGCTTTAGGTGTCATGTATAGGTTAAAGTTTGTGGCTCTTCACCTAAAGGTGTTGTTGTTTCGACATGGGTGAAAACTTCCCGAGTGGAATGTAAAACAACGAAGAACACAGTGGATAGAATTTATGCGTAAGGTGAACTACACGCAATAGATACATTTATCTGTACAGTGAACTACAGACCACAATAGATATATTTATCTGTACGGTGAACTACAGAATACAATAGATATATTTATCTGTACGGTAAACTATAGAACGCAATAGATATATTTATTTATACAGTGAACTACAGAACGCAATATATATATATATATATATATATATATATATATATATATATATATATATATATATATATATATATATTTATCTGTACAGTGAACTACACCACACAATAGATATATTTATCTGTACGGTGAACTACAGAACGCAATAGATATATTTATCTGTACAGTGAACTACAGAATGCAATAGATATATTTATCTGTACGGTAAACTATAGAACGCAATAGATATATTTATTTATACAGTGAACTACAGAACGCAATATATATATATATATATATATATATATATATATATATATATATATATATATATATTTATCTGTACAGTGAACTACACCACACAATAGATATATTTATCTGTACGGTGAACTACAGAACGCAATATATATATTTATCTGTACAGTGAACTACAGAATGCAATAGATATATTTATCTGTACAGTGAACTACAGAATGCAATACATACATTTATCTGTACAGTGAACTACAGAACACAGTAGATATATTTACCTGTACGGGTAACTGCAGAACGCAATAGATCTATTTATCTATACAGTGAACTACAGAACGCAATAGATACATTTATCTGTACGGTTAACTATAGAACGCAATAGATATATTTATCTGTACGGTGAACTATAGAACGCAATAGATATATTTATCTGTACAGTGAACTACACCACACAATATATATATTTATCTGTACGGTGAACTACACCACGCAATAGATACATTTATCTGTACAGTGAACTACAGACCACAATAGATATATTTATCTGTACAGTGAACTACAGAACACAATAGATATATTTATCTGTACGGTGAACTACAGAACGCAATAGATATATTTATCTGTAAAGTGAACTACAGAACGCAATAGATATATTTATTTGTACAGTGAACTACAGAATGCAATAGATACATTTATCTGTACAGTGAACTACACCACACAATAGATATATTTATCTGTACGGTGAACTACACCACGCAATAGATATATTTATCTGTACAGTGAACTACAGACCACAATAGATATATTTATCTGTACAGTGAACTACAGAACACAATAGATATATTTATCTGTACGGTGAACTACAGAACGCAATAGATATATTTATCTGTAAAGTGAACTACAGAACGCAATAGATATATTTATTTGTACAGTGAACTACAGAATGCAATAGATACATTTATCTGTACAGTGAACTACACCACACAATAGATATATTTATCTGTACGGTGAACTACACCACGCAATAGATATATTTATCTGTACAGTGAACTACAGAACACAGTAGATATATTTACCTGTACTGTTAACTACAGAACGCAATAGATATATTTATCTGTACGGTGAACTATAGAACGCAATAGATATATTTATCTGTACGGTGAACTATAGAACGCAATAGATATATTTATCTGTACAGTGAACTACACCACACAATATATATATTTATCTGTACGGTGAACTACACCACGCAATAGATACATTTATCTGTACAGTGAACTACAGACCACAATAGATATATTTATCTGTACAGTGAACTACAGAACACAATAGATATATTTATCTGTACGGTGAACTACAGAACGCAATAGATATATTTATCTGTAAAGTGAACTACAGAACGCAATAGATATATTTATTTGTACAGTGAACTACAGAATGCAATAGATACATTTATCTGTACAGTGAACTACACCACACAATAGATATATTTATCTGTACGGTGAACTACACCACGCAATAGATATATTTATCTGTACAGTGAACTACACCACACAATAGATATATTTATCTGTACGGTGAACTACACCACGCAATAGATATATTTATCTGTACAGTGAACTACAGAACACAGTAGATATATTTACCTGTACTGTTAACTACAGAACGCAATAGATATATTTATCTGTACGGTGAACTATAGAACGCAATATATATATTTATCTGTACGGTGAACTACAGAACACAATAGATATATTTACCTGTACGGTTAACTACAGAACTCAATAGATATATTTATCTGTACGGTGAACTACAGAACACAATAGATATATTTACCTGTACGGTTAACTACAGAACACAATAGATATATTTATCTGTACGGTGAACTACAGAACACAATAGATATATTTATCTGTACGGTGAACTATACAGTGAGTGTGTGTAAAATATCCAGTACTGACGTATTTAAGTAGTGTAATTTTTCAGGAATTTTATGTACACGTATCTCCTTGGTGTAACCGATATTTCATGTATTTCCTGGGTGTAGCGGAAATTCAGGGTATGTTCTGGTGGTAGCGGATTTCCTGAGTGTTGATTAATTGTATCTTGTTTAATGTTTCACTCGATAATTTTTCACTCATATGGAGACGCCACCAAGACCGGTGAAGGGCTTCAAATGTAGGCCTTTGCTCGGCGGTTAAGGCCGTTGAGCAGTGAGGGTTCTTTAGCGTGCCACACCTACTGTGGCACGAAGACATTGGTATTTAAGGTCATCTCCGAGACCCATGACATTCACACCTGATGCCGAGGGTTTGGCGATGGAACTGTCACTACCTGTTTTAACGACTTAGGTCTGTCGCGGGATTCGAACCCCGAGCTTCCGCATGTGGGACGAACGCTCTAACGTCTAGACCACCGCGGCGGTATTTTTTGGATTTAACAGGATCAGTAACTTGTTAGATGCAAATGTAACTATTGTATGTGACTGCACCTGACGACAGGGCGTGCTCTGCTTCCCATGGTATTGTCAAACGGTGTCTGACAGCTCGTTCCCAGGCCAACTTGTCCATTGACATCAAGTTTTGAACAGTGAAACTCATCCTTATCATCAAGGGCGTATAAAGGGGGATACATGAGAGGTGAAGATAACGAGCATTGATCAATTTCATAACTCCTATAAGCGATACAAAATAGGGAGTTGGGCAAACACGGACCCTTGAATATACCAGAGGTGGGATCAGGTGCCTAACAAGTGTCCCCTTTAAAATAAAATGATAAAAGGGCACAAGTGCGTTTAGGTTCTCCATTGTTTATCTTTTCTCTTATTATATATCAAAACCGTAAAATGTACACTTTCTGATATGAAACTATGGGAATATGAGACCCTCAGAGGAAGTGGCGTGAATGCGGAGTGTATCCCAATTAGTGTAAAGCCTCAAGTGACCCCTGGTGTGATGTTATTATTGAAGGTATATACATGTAGTTTGACTTGTGGATATATATACTGCACATTAAGGAGAACAGACTAATAAGAACTTTAGATAGGATATGAAAGAATAATAATGATTTGATTAAGATTTTTATCAGTCTCCAAAATTAGGCATGGATAATAATGCACCAAACTTGACCTTTAAATTCTGCATAGGTTCTCGTGCACGGATTGCACTAAAAATTTGATCAGCTAACGCCAGTCCTTAGATCTATTTTTTTATGAATTTTGATGAAATCCAGAATGTAGTTTTTATGCGTATTGTTCACAGATTATCACACATGCACAAACAACCGAACACGCAACAAATCTATAAATAGTAATTGTTACAGGTGATGCAATACCTTTGTATCAAAACTAAAATGTACGTTTCCTTAAAAGACGTGTTTGTGAAATACTGCGTGGACACTACCTAGACCTCAGGTGTTCTAAATATTTACCTTTCATAAAGATGTGTATAGATTGCGTAGATAATTTGACTTTGATATATATAAGAATGTCAAGGTATCCAATACATTGTCTTTGAAAATCGGGAGTATATCCATATTTGCCCAAAAGGTGGGGCGTGCTTTTCAAAAGTCAGCTAGCTGTCTGTTCTCAGCTTTAAACTTGGTTATAATTTTTAGAGATTTCATACTTGGTGAACTGACTGGTTATGGTCGTTCTTATTTGTGCTAAAGGTTTATGTCATTCATCGAGGTCAAAACTATCACAATTTCATACTACCATCGGGGACATTTATTTTGTGTTTCACAAACACACATGTGTATTCGCCACTTTCAAACTGCACAAGAAAGAAACTCTTCCGCGATGAACTGAAGGATGAATGCTATGTCCAAAGTTTACTTTATGACAAAAATTAGTTTAAACAAAAAAATATAACAGCACCCGGCAATCCGAAAGGTTCCTGGTTAGGTCATGCTAGTATGCGAAACGGCACTGCATTTGCAAATATTTATGTCATCAGTCAAAAGGTTATGAAATGAAAACGAATGCCTGAAGAAAAAAAAAGATTTTTAGGTCAATTAAGCAAATGTTTCAAAATTGATTCGCCACACATCGACTATCTGATGGTGATGCCGCAGATATAGAGGGTCCAAAAGAGAATATCCTGTGGGGGTCCGGGTTAGACTAGGTCCTCAGTACCCCCTTGCTTGTCGTAAGAGGGGCAGTCCTTTAGATGATACAGCAAAAACCGGCAATGGTGACGTCTCCATGAGTGAAATAGTCTCGAGAGGGACGTTAAACAATATACAATCAATCAATCAATCAAAAGAGAAAAGTAAGGGCGGGATGAAATAAGACCAGCAACATACGGGTATCCTTTGATGAGGGTGATGATGACTATCAAACTTTGATTCAAGGATGTCTCCCGCGAACAACAGGTGTCTGAGATTGTGTTTTCGAAAGAAACCTTACTGTGAAGAATATCAGAGCTTCAAAACCTCAGAAATTTGACATAATGGAAACGCTATGGTAGAAAGCAATATGAATCATGTGAATCGCTTTTTATCACATTAAACTTCTTTTTAATAACAATATGAATCACAAGGCGAACATTCTTTTCGTTGTTGGAATAGTTTATGGGATCCATCTGCCAAAAGGAAATTAATACCAGTCGCTTAATGCAGCTTAGTTCCATTGTGTCATTGTATACAGTGCTTCACAATTATATCGATGATTTTTACATTTCCTATTCACTAGATATGTGTGCGTGTGTGGGAGGGATCAAAACGTTAAAGAAACTTGGAACAAAATTGACAAGAAAGTCGACATCAATTTGGTTAGCAACCTAAGGAAATACCGGTATATGTATTATAATATCATTTTAACGCAACAGGGTAAAGTAGAGGAAAATCCACCCTTAAAATCAGCTGTTATCCCTAAATATATGTGTTGTAATATCATTTTAACGCAACAGGGTGAAATAGACTTTCATTTGGACAATTGTACTCATTTTTCGAATATGACAGATCGCATACAGTATACTTTCTCCATCCGATAACTAACAATGTGTTTTGTTGCTGACAACATGGTCAGTAAGATAATCATCTAAATTCATTATAGAATTTTTCACAGGTGTCAATATACGTTTTCTCTGAGGTTGGCCATAGCTTTCATGATATTATTTTTTTTTTTAATATACACAATTGATGAGTTTCTATCTCTTGAATACACCACGTGTCGATGAACACTGTTTTTGTTTGTTCGACCTACATATAGTCCTACTTGTTTCCTTTATTTAATTGTTGGACATCACGGAAAATTAACATTGTATTGACCATTCTTCATACCCCTAGGGTGTGTGATAATCAACAGGGACCCAAAGAATTATTAGCAGTAAAGAAAATGCACTATGCTGCGAACTATTTTCCATCTAGCGACCTCCAATGTTTATATGTCGGTAACTGATAAAATGTCAATGTATCAAATTGTGGGGTTGAAGTACACAGCGAAAGATTTTTTTCTTCTCGTGTAAAAGTTTCATATTCCTATTTATTTAATATTATATGTCAACATCAAAATTTTCATACCTTAAAGTATTTATTTTTTACTGAAACAGTATTCACAGCTGTTTTGTGATGAATACTGCAATGCGTACTTGCAAATATTTTATTTAATAATCTTCCCTGTTTTGACATTTCAATTTTCAATACCAGTACCATTATTCTTTAGCTGTTTCATAGCACAAAAACATTGGTTTCCAGTAATTGTTCATTTTTATTTTACATGTTAATTAGAAAAACTATATATCAAACAAAAATGTTTTAAAACAAATTAAAAGTAGATGCTGTCATTAGACATAGATACCCGCACACAAGTATTTGCGTTTAAATATACTCTCTACCGTACTTGTTTTACTAGCAAAGAAGTCACAATAGTTACCATATAACATACCCTATGTATTCTTGATGTAAGGGAAATTCTGAGGAACCTGGCCTGGAGGTTATAAAACTTTTTTGAGCACATTTTCATACTCAAACTCTATGCTCTAAATCATACTCATACTCAAAAATGAAGGGTATGAAAGTTTTATATAATAATTCTCGTACCCGAATGGAGTACATGCTCAAACTTTTTCGAGTATGCTTCGGAGTTTGCCAGAGTTGTACTCAAAACAAACATGGCTCAGTTTCAGTATGAGAACGGTAAATGTTTTATAACCCCCAGACCAGGTTTTTCTATAGAAAAACATCGTTTTTGACCCCCAAGGTGAAATAAAATTCTCAAACCTTATTGCACATCTATAAGACACCACCAATTACATTTGTACCAAAACGATGATTTAGCTACTGCGTAGAATGTAAGAATTATTTTGGGAAAAGGTATTTTTGTCGGAAAAAGTCGGTTTTTCAACCCCCTATGTTACCCCAGGGTGACATCGAAAATTTATTGCACATCTACAGGACACCAGCAATCATTTTTCAAAAAAGATGATTTGGATACTGTGTAAATTGTAAGAGGAGTTCCGGGAATTTGTTTTTTTTAATACCATTTGGCCCCCAGGTTGAAAATGAATAGTTAGGATTCGTTAGCTTTCCACACCTACTGTGACACGGGACATCCGTTTTTAAAGTCTTCTCCGAGGACCCGTGACATTCACATCTCATGCCAAGCGTTTGACGATGGAACTGTCACTACCTGCTTTAATAATTGTCGCGGCCGGCATTGGAACCACGACCTTCTGCATGCGGGGCCAACGCTCTACCTCTAGACCATCGCGGCGTTTACAATTGCTATGGAACACGTCAGACAGCATTTAACTAAATGACAGATTGTTTTGGCAAACAAGATCGTTTTAACGACCATAGAATTTGCGAAATGCTGACTTTGAACGAGACTGTTGAAACCCCTTCACCATCATCATGTTTGTCAGTACCTGTCTAGATTTAAAACCTGATCATCCACAGAACAAGCTCTTGTGTATCGAATGAATACGGTATAAACACCATATGCAGGTGATAATGGAATATTGCTACATTAATATGGAAAGCTGACGATTGAGAAGTTGAAATCATCTCATTTGTCATACAGTTGAGTTCTTAGTAAGATCCGAGTTAGAATAGGTCTTTAGTACCCCTTGCTTGTCGTAAGAGGCCACTAGATGGGGCAGCCCTTCGGGTGAGACCGCAAACATCGAGGCCCCGTGTCACAGCAGGTGTGGCATGATAAAGACCCCTCCCTGCTCAAAGGTCATAAGTGCCGAGCATTGGCCTAAATTTTACCGCCCTTCACCGACAATGGTGACGTCTCCATATGAGTGGAATATTCTCAAGAAGGACGTTAAACAATATTCAACCAACCAATCATTAATATCTATTTTCAAGAAAATATCAAAATACGAAGCAGATGTGGAGGATGGGGGACGCCCTGTGGTGTCTTTCATTTGGAGTTCACAGGGATATATCGAATCGAGATATGAATGAAAATATGATTATTGCTAATAGATAAAACATCGTCGATATATCTAAATGTCGAGTTGAGAGCCACAGCAAGAGATTTTTCCTCTCATGTAGAAGCTTTGGAATAAATTCTGCTTCATAACAATATAAAAACAGGCCAGCTAACAAAGAAACACAATTCGTGCCTATGTGAATTCCAACAGACTGCTGGAAGACCTGATCACCAACGACTACCAAAATATTGTCAATGAGGAACTCCAGCATATTTTTAATCTCAATTTCAAAGTACTTCCCATATTTGTGTAGCAATATTCCATTATCACCTGCATATGGTGTTTATATATCTCAACTGATTCGATATGCAAGAGCTTGTTCTGGGTATAGTCAGTTTTTAAATCGAGGTAAGCTACTGACAAACAAGTTGATGGTACAGGGATTTCAACAGTCTCGATTGAAGTCAGCATTTCGCAAATTCTATGGTCGTTATAACGATCTAGTTCGTTAATACAACCTCGCATTGGGTCAAATGCTGTCTGACGAGTTTCATACCGATTGTTAAGCCGTTCTTGGCACACTGATTTTGACTGCGGATAACTCCGTTTACCTGATCAGGATATAGGGCTCACGGCGGGTGTGACCGGTCAACAGGGGATGCTTACTCCTCCTAGGCACCTGATCCCACCTCTGGTGTGTCCAGGGGTCCGTGTTTGCCCAACTATCTATTTTGTATTGCTTGTAGGAGTTATGAGATTGATCACTGTTCGTTATCTTCACCTTGCACTTGTGCATGGAATCAGAGTAGTGTTTAACATCAGATAAGGATATGTCCTTTTTCCATTTTTGTTGAAGAAGAAACTCTCTATGATGTTAAAACGTCTAGTCTTTAATTTATTTTGAGGAATGGTCGTGTAAAGTGTTGAAAAGTCATACGTTGATTTGAGAAAAGCTTTGTGATTTCAAGTTTGTTATATATTCTTTAGAAGTTTTTAGAATGCACATAATTATCATTTACACCACTTCTGGCATATTTTGTGGCAGACTCGACCCCTGGTATCGTCAGTTGTGTTTATACATTACCGCTACATTTTATGTTGTGGCGCAAGGAAAATGTTTGTAAGGGGGTGGTGGTTATTTTCACTTCCGGAAAAAAATCAAAGGGATATGTACAAACCAGGCCGATTTCATACCCCGATCAGATACACATGTAGTTGTTTGGTAGAACATCTCATGACGATATCCCAGTCAATGGGATGGATGATCACTGTTCGTTGTCTTCACCTTTCATTAATATGAGATACCATACCTATACTGGATTCCTAAACTTTACAACAACCATTACAAACAATGATACATTGCTGAATACGTGTGATTTTTCTCCGTCACAGCTATTAATATTTTCGTGAGGAGCAAAGATAGGGGCTTGGTGGAACATTTACTGGATCCAGAACCTGGTACCCCCGATCTCTAGGCAGGTGCTCCTTTACCAATTACTAACTGAGCTGCTCATATTTCATCACATCCGATCAAACCCGTCTGACCATGCTAAGTTTTCGTGATAAAAACTGGTTCGTGTCAACCAACTGACAATCTAATCAAAATTAGATGTTTCGGATCTGCTATTGTCAGCGCATCCAAAATATCTAATCTCAATCTTAATTAAAGTTACACTGACCAATAGATATCTTGACACAGAGCAACAGTCGGAATAATTGAAATGATTCTCGAAATATAAGGCCATGCATTCTTCCAAGAAAATTAAGATATGAAATAAAACTAAAAACTACCGTTGTATTTTAGTGAAATTCAGGATTCTTGTAGTCACAAGGAAGGTTACAACAAATATACGCGTTATAAAAATTGTTTAAAATTTGAATTTCTTTCTAACAGGAAGGTGGTTATTTGTACGTAAGAATACTCATTAAGTATTAATCAATTTTGTGAAAGGTGAAGATAACGAACAGTGATCAATCTCATAACTCCTATACGCAATACAAAATAGAGAGTTGGGCAAACACGGACCCCTGGACACACCAGAGGTGGGATCATGCAAATACAAGGGAAAATCTTTAAAAATCTTCTTCTTAAGGACCTCAGGGCTAGGAAAGTACAAATAAACATGAAAGGTTCCTGACATAGTGCAGATTCAAGTTTGTGAAAACTATGGCGCCTGGAGTAGGATGGGGTCACAATAGTGGATCAAAGTTTTACATACAAATATATTGGGGAAAATCAAAGAAGTTTACATTTGCATGAAAGCTTCCTGACATAGTGCGAATTCAAGTTTGTAAAAATCATGGCTTCCGGGGTTTGGATGGGGCCACATAGGGATCAAAGTTTTACATACAAATATATAGAGAAAATATTTGAAATTCTTCTCAAGAACCATTCGGCCAAAGAAGTTTACATTTACATGAAAACTTTCCTGACATAGTGCAGATTTAAGTTTATAAAAATCATGGCCCCTGGGGGTAGATTGGACCCACAATAGGGATCAAAGTTTTACATGTGAATATATAGGGAAAATCTTTAAATATGGGTCAAGATGACTCAGGTGAGCGATGTGGTCCATGGGCCTCTTGCTTCATCTACTTTTTTTATTATCGCATAACCTCAAGCATCCATTGTGAATATCCTCGCCGCTGAAACCGTTCCCTAAGAAATATCTTGCTTTATGAAACTTTCGACTGAATCTACTTCCATTTGAGGTTCACTCATTCTTGTTTCGTCTGTTCCAGCTTAATCTAACACAAATCACATATAATTCGTATGCACATGATCATCAATATTTCGAAAACGAAACGAAAGTCAACATACAAGGTGAAGGCAGTTAAATAACAATACAGAATCGAAAGTAAAACAAGTAACAAAACGAAAATGGAACCCAGCACAGGTAAAGGTAATTTTTCAGGAAAGTAGCGATAATAAAGGCATGGGTGAAATTCTTAGACACATGACAAAAATGAAAAATTCTGGTTAAAAAAATTGTTTTACAGTAGTATAAGCAGTATTTCCGTTTACCGAAGAATCAATATGAAAAACAAAATCTTAAATCATGTCCCGATTCGAACGGGATGAAATACATGCGATATTGACATTTCCATGGGATATTAGGATCCATTCGATTAAACGGTAATGATGGATACAACTATCAATAGATTGACGTATTTCTGTACATTTTGCTTAGAAATCCTTCCGATTAAAATTCAGTCGGAACGAGCTCGTTGAAAAATGGCGTTCGGGTGTAAGAGCCCGAGGTAGGGACTTTGACCGAGGCTCCTGTAGGAGTGGGTTCAGATGGGACTGTGCATTAACAATGTGCGAATGATATTTATACATGTATTCATAAAAATACATGCAAAAAATAAAAATCTTAATTATTTCAAATACATTATAAGATTATATAATTACAAAACAATAGCTGATTTGAAAACATTCTCACATAACATGTCTAACTTAATGTAGGTTTAGCTTTGCCAAGATGGTCCCATCACCATATTTCTTGTAGCGACAAATACATGTAGATCTACTTTTATTAAGTAGATATTTATGTTGGTCTGGGGTGAGTGGTGTGATCAATGGACCTTTTATATAACTTGCACTTATAAATCAATAAATTATGACAACGGATTAATTAATCATGCTTTCAAAACACTGGATCAAATTTACATAAATTAGTTTAGAATTTACAACTTCTGTTTATATATGGGGGGGGGGGGGCGCTAGACCCGGGGCCCCTGTATTACTTGTCAGGTGTTCTAACCACTTTGGTACCAAAGCCGATATCCGCGGTCCATATAGTCCTAACTACTACATTGTAACAAAGCATTAAAAAGTACTAATACATCAAGATGTTAAAAACTTTCTCGCGTGTATATATCTAGCTGCAAGATAGATTTTTGTACACATAGTTCATATTTTGTCAAAAATTTACCCCATTTTTGAAAAAGTCATGAAAAGGTTTTGCCATGATCGGTTATTAATTGAAACCTGAATTACAAAAACATTTCCTCAATATCACTAGATATATCCGTGCACGGTCGTTTTGTGATGTTTCGAGTACATGCCGTTAAATGCTAAGTGAACTGGAGGTGGGGGTGGTGTGCAAATTAGTGCAGCAAAGAAAAGCCTTCTAATAAGTGAAAATTGTGCTTATTGATAAAAATTATAAGAACTACCATTACATGGATTTTTAAATAGGATACTAACACTAAAGCAATACAAGCTGTAACCGACGGTGTTTCGTCAACTATCCAGTTTTGCACCGAATGACACCTATCGGTATAACCAATACAATCCCCAAGATCTGAAGGAAAAAAAACAGCAAAATACACAAGGGAATATTGTTTGAGAGCATACCTACAATGAGCGTTTCGTATAAACCGCCATTGCGTCGTCTGCATGGATATGGGAACGCTGATTGCCGAACATAATCGGGTTGCTAAGACCGAGGTCGTATACAAAGACGGAAACTGACGTGTCGTTTGTTTTAAAATATTACATCGTTTCACGAATGATAAGAAGTACTATAAGTGTAATAATTATGTACCACTCAAATGAAAGTTTGATTGTGAATTTTTTATAAAATTGGCATGTTTAATTGTTTACCATTCTGACACATGCTCGGTGCCTCTCTTTCGCTTTTTTCCGAATTGGTGGTCTCCGAGGTCAATGCACATCGGAGATTACGAGCAGGAATTACTGACTGGATGACAAATGATTCATGAATCGACATTTTTGCTGATTTGACGGGTTTATTGCTTCTGATTCACTGCGACTCTATGAAGTGATACAGGTGTATATATTCAATCACAAATATGATAAATATTTGTTCTTTTATTTCTTAATGTATTTGCCGTCAGTTACAGCTTGCATTGCTTTTTAAAGCACGTTTTCTAGTAGGCCTACTCATGCTAAATTAGTAGCGAATACAGCTATTTTGATCCCTTTAAAATGAAATCTTCGCATGATGTGATTGTCATTGTTAGGCCTTATTCATGTTTGCTTGTCAGGGCAGAAAAGCAATGTATTCCTTGAAATATAAAGTCAGTCATATGTATTTAAACACAGAAACAATGTTATACTTATTTGATACATATGTTGCAAGTATACTTAATTACAGTTGTGAAGTTTGGGGTTTCCATAGTGCAAAAGATGTTGAAAAAGTGCACTTGGAATATTGTACTGATTGTCAGGAAAAATACAAATAATGCTATGGTGTATGTAGAACAGGCAAACTGCCCATGAACATTGTTCGCTGGTTTAGAATTTATTTTGAAAACATGTTATAAAAGTTTACGTGAAGAAGCTGAAAAGGATGGAAATAATGTGATTAATTGGGCTATCCATATTTTAAAAAACCTATTTGATATAGGTTTGGGTCATATTTGGTGTAATAAAGAATGTAATGGCGTATATTGTAATACTTATTTCCCAATAATTAAGCAAATAATTACTGATATATTTGTGCAGAGTATTGTTGAACAAATCAACTCCTCACCAAGATGTAAAACTTATATGTACATTTATGACTATTTTTCATTGCAATTCTACTCGATGAAGACTATACCACATGTTTATTAAAACACATTAGATTAATTAGAATGTCTTCACATAATCTTGCCATTGATTGATTGATTGTATATTGTTTAACGTCCCTCTCGAGAATATTTCACTCATATAGAGACGTCACCATTGCCGGTGAAGGGCTTCAGAATTTAGACCTATGCTCGGCGCTTATGGCCATTAAGCAGGGGGGGATCTTTATCATGCCACACCTACTGTGACAAGGGACCTTAGTTTTTGCGGTCTCATCCGAAGGACCGTCCCGTTTAGTCGCCTTGTACGACAAGCAAGGAGTACTGAGGACCTATTCTAACCTGGATCCCCATGGGATTCTTGCCATTGAGAGTGGACGTCATTTTAATGTAGCAAGAAATAACCGCTATTGTAAACGTTGTAATTTAGATATTGAGGATGAATTTCATTTTATTTTAAAATGTCCTTGCTTTATTGAATTGCTCAGAAAATATATCAAGAAGTATTATTGGGAAAAACCATCTGTTTTTAAACTTATACAATTATTAAATGTAAAACATTTCAAAGAGTTGTGTAATGTAGGGAAATATCTTTGTTGTGCCTTTAATTTACGTAATGATTTACTTATATATCATTCTCTGTCTATAAATTCACATCAGTATTGTGTAACATACCATATAATGTCATGCCATACAATACAATTGTTAACTTGTTTATTATTTTTGTAAACATGTATGCCATAAGACGTATGTCTTCAGCAATAAAGAATATAGTGTTCGCTTGAGTGAAACGAAGTAGGCCTTTACTTGTACGTAAGTTATGTGTAATATTTACAATTTAAAATTCAAATCGGACAAGAAAAATTACCACCAAATAATTGATTTCAAGTTTCCCCCGTAAAATATCAAGAAATTTCTTATTTGCTTCATCGATAACATTCCGGAGAGTGTTGATCGCATCCCAATAGAGCGAGATGACGTCCAGTTGACGTATTAGTGTATATTGAGCTGTTTTGTGATTAAGATTTTTCGAAGATACAAAAATAGAAACGGTTCATAGTATAAAGTTTTTAGAACTTTCACAAATCAGGCTTTATGTCCCTGATATGATAGCTGTCATGTTGGGACAATATTTTACATGGAAATGAAATTTG